>NW_006790338.1:745642-752641 GCF_000442215.2 Lipotes vexillifer | reverse complement strand
GAAAGATACATAAACTGATAATTACAACACAACATGGTAACATGAAAATAAGAGTTATATGCACAGGGTACATATTTTTAGATTGGTCTAGCATGGTAGGTCCCAACCTTGGCTGTCTATTAGAATCACTTGGGAAGCTTTTGAAAATAATAGGGCATAAGTATGGGTAGAACCCAGAAATCAGTCTTCAAACAAAAACTCTCGTGGTGATTAGTGCAGCCAAGATTTAGAACCACTGGCCTAACTCGTAGCTTGTTGGGGAATTCATTATTCAGTCTTTCAATTAAGTATGCATTACTGGACAAATCCTAGAGATTAAGTCCTTTACCCTTCAATTCATCTATCTAGCCATCCAATTCTGATTAAGCACAACTGTGTGCCAGCTCCTGTACTAGGCCACTGAAAAAAGGGCACTGAACCAATTAGGTGAAGTTCATCCCCCATGGAGGTCTGGGACAGGCATATTCTAGTTTGGAGCACACCTGATAAATATATGATAGGCTCTGAAGATTTCTGCTGAAAATTCCTGTTTCATCCACAAGAGTGAGAAAAGGCCAAGTGAGTGACATGGCCCTTATACTCTGGGGAATAAAATTCAGTTCCTAAGGGTAGGCTCCCTTCAACTCTAATGGTTTGGGGCCGCACCAAACCACTGTGGCAGGTAGCAGCACACAGTCCCAGCCCAGCTGGGGAGGGTGTATGGAAAGTGCTCAATCCCTCCATGTGGGATGAAGCTTCCCTATACAGAGGCCCCCTGTTGTAGAAGGTGGACCACGGTCCCAGGAGGGACCATGAGACATAACCAACTTCCATTTTCAATAACACACACGTATGACAGAGATGATCGAGAGGGCTACTCCTCATGACCCCCGTACAGGATTAACAATAAGAGAAGTCTGCTTCAGGTGTGGCCCTCAACGTACATCATTTAATTCTCACAACAACCCCGCGTGGTAAGTACAACCTCCATTTTATGTGAGAGGGAACTGAGGCTCAGAGGCAAAAACTAATTTGCCCAGGGTCACAAGCTGGGATTCAAGGCCAGGACTTTCTGACTCCAAAGGCCTGTGCTTCTACTTTCCAGGAGATGAAGGTGGAGGAAGGAGGGAGGTGCGTTTGAGCTGACCATCTAATATAGCTATATAATACATCTCTCTTCCAGGTAGGTGTTTATTACTGTTCAGGCCAGCAGCAATATAGAGCCATTGGTCCTTTTTAAAAGAAGGAAAGTAACACTGACGCGTTTGGTCATGCCCACTTCCTGAAGGCAGCCGGGAGGGTGGAGAGACTGCAGGCAGGGACAGTCCTGACCACGTACCCCAGGGGCTCTTCTCGGGTAACCACAAGGCGAAAGCGAAAGGGGTGAGTGTGTAGACACAGGAGAACTTCTGGAAGAACTGACAACATTTGGAATTGAAGGCGACTCTGAAGTCCTAGCTTGGGAGACAGGATGGTGATGTCATTGGCCAACACAGGGCAGGCTGCTGGGGGAGGGGGAAAAGCATTGAGATTTAATTGCGCTGAATATCAAGTGCTTGTGTGGAGGACAGCCGGCGTGGCCCTCGAGGATGTGGGGCTGAGAGGTGTGGAAGAGCCAGGGGCACTTCTGACAGCAGCGCAGAAGGGACAGCTGAAGCTGTGGGAACGGAGGGAGCGGACCTTGGAGGAGAATGAACGGAAGCGGGGCTGAGTGTGAACAGGGGCTGTTTTTACTTTTGTTTTTACCTTACAAAGCCTAGAATTATCTGAAGTACACTTTGGTAGTCTGCAATTTTTCTCATGCTTGAAAAATTGTTTTGAAAATAACCAGGATGTTCACGTGTACGTGAGTTCCTCACATTTCCTCCTTTTGTGAAATGTTTGTGCCCTTATACCCTTCACCTGGCTTCCCCTAATGGTAACACCTTACACAACCATGGTGCATTGATCAAAACTAAGAAATGAACTATTATGTAAATTAGACCTTATTCAGATTTCACCAGTTGTTTCACTAATGTCCTTTTTCTGTTCAAGGATCCAAGCCAGAACACGAGATTGCATTTATAGATTTAAAAATGTATACCAGTATTTGCAAGATGACTTGAGACCCAAACATCACGTGCAGAAAAGCAAACCTAGGACGCAGTCTTTCAGTGGGGGTCACTAGGGTAGCAAAAAGTATGATAATTTACTATGGGGACAGAGGATGTTTAAGTGTGGTTGAATGGGAGGAATAACCTTTTTCAGAGGCAATTGCCTCATAATGAAATCCCTTAAGTAAAATGAAGGCAATGTGGCAGCAGGGCTGAGAAACAGACGGACTGAACTAAACAAGCAGGCTGGAAAATCATTTCAAGATGAGCTCCTGCCTTTTCCATTGGTTTATACACACGTAGGCCAGCTGGAGAAAGAGTTAGAAGGAAGGTGACTGAAATGAACTCTAGCAGGGACAAATGCAGGGTAGCATATCGTTAATGTTTGCTACTTAAAGTTCTTTTCTAAAATCCTAAAACTTCCACGACTGAGAGTATACAGGATATAAGAATTAATTGCAAATTTACAAATGGAATCATACTGGTATACACTTACTAGAGTACTACAGCCAGTCAGTTAGGTATCCAGTCAACAGACACTACTGCGTGCCTAAAATGAGCCACGTGCTGTGCTAAGGGCTGGAGACCGATATGTTCAGTGAACACAATTGATGAGCAGCAAAGAGAATTTCCAATTTCTCCTCTCTAGGCTGGGTGCCCTGTGCCTCCAAACACTGTTCATTACTCTTCTCACAATAACCGGCCAACTTTGGACACAGTAATCTCTAATACTCCTTAAACATTATTTATACAGCTAAAGTGAGCTGTGTATGTGGTGTTTCTGTGTGTAAATATATTTCACATATTTATTTTCTCTTCCCCTCTGGAAGCGATTCTAAGCCCCTCCAGAAGCACCGTATCTGCTGTCTCCTCTCTGGCACTCTTCAGTGTCTAATACTATAATTTACAAGAGGTCAGCCTAACGACACAAAGAACTGGAAAATGCAATATATGCAGAAAAGATAAAGGAACGGAGCTTGTTGTGTTTGGAGAAGATGTTGTGTCCAGGAGATTTAGTGGTGGCCATAAAAAATACAGACTTTTAAGACAGATAATGCCAATCAGCTTTTCTTCTCTCTGAGGATGGAAATTATATCAAGAAAGCCTTGAAGTCAAATATGAGAAGAAATTTCCTGAGAGGGAAGACTTAGAAGCATTAAAATGTGTCTCTTACAGGGATGCTTTTTAATGTAAATAAAAGAAGAAAAAGATCTGTTGCAGTTATTTAGAGGTAGGGGCTTGCTCTTCTGCTTAGAGGAGGAAAGGATTTCAAAGGTGGGGCCAGATGACCCCGTCAGTTTGTTCCTCTTATTCATTGCTGGCGCCGTCAAGGCAGACTGAATTGGCACGACATTCTCGGAATATCTTTTCTTTTTTAAATTACAAAATTTTTTTTAAAGGTTTCAGTCCATTTACAGTTATTAAAAAATACTGGTTATATTCCCCGTGTTGTACAACACATCCTTGTAGCCTATCTTACACCTACTAGCTTATACCTCCTACACCCACGCCCACCCTCTATTGTGTCCGCCCTCCACCGCTGCTAGCTACTAGTGTGTTCTCTGTATCAGGGAGTCTGCTGCTTTTTTGTTATACTCACTAGTTTGTTGTATTTTTTAGATTCCACATATAAGTGATATCATACAGTGTTTGTCTTTCTCTGAATATCTTCTTTAGGCTGATGTCCACTGGGGAAGTGCAGGGCAAATAATGACATAAAAGCCAAGCTCCGAAAAGCACAGGCAACATCCCATCTGGGTGATGCCCAGGGTTTCCCCCACTGTGGCTTTGGTGTACAAGGAGCTGGCCTTGTACCTGGCCCGTCTGACAGGAGCTCTTTGGGAAAGGGATGGAACAAGCAGGGCCTCCCAGGGGTCAGTTGTGGAAGGGACTGTGGAGAACCCGGAGGCCTGTGGTGTGCTTGGGTAGCATTAAGCTGCCTCTGGCTTAATGCTCTGCAGGGGACCAGAGATGAACCTGCAGCCACTTCAGGCACTGCTAGGGGACCCGCTCATGTCTGGGAGGCAAGGTTTGGCACCCCCTTGAGAGCCATGGCAGAACTCATTTTATAATTTTACTATTAATGTATTCAATAAAGGATGGATGATTATTTGCATTTTTTGGTCAGTAAACACAACTTGTGATCACCGTATGGCCCAGGAATTTAATGCAGATGAAGTCCCGTCCTATGACCTCTGTGACTGGTCACTACGGCTAAGAACCTAAAAGCAGAAGCTAAAATCAGTGCACACTTTCACTGCAATGAGTGGATGCTGGGTATGTATGTGGCAGAAAATTTGGAGAAGACAGGTTTTTTTCCAATACATACAGACAAGTGAGATAAACAGACAAGTAAACAGACAGCTCCAGCTCCAGCGTGGAGCGCAGGGCTGAGGGGAGCCTGCAGGACACCTGTTCAAGAAAGGTCTCAGAGAACCGACAGGTCAGAATCCATCTGAAGGAGTGGAAGAATGGATATTGCAGGTAGAGGGTACAGCATGGGTAAGAGCAGAGAGGCCAGGACGAACATAATTCTTTCAGGGAACAGGCTCTGTATGCGTATATATGTGAATATGTGTCCATGCTGGGGGCTGGGGGGACTGCAGGTGTGAGCTCAGGAAGTTAGGGTGTAGCCAGTCATGCGAGGGCTTAGATGCCTAGAGAAGAGCCTACCCCCAAGGATATGAGTGCCTCAAGCGAGAGAAGGGACAGCATTAGATTTGCGCCTTTAAAAGATCACTGACAGCAGAAGGGGGAAGAGACTGAAGAGATGGATAATTCTGGAGATAAACTAGGTGAGAAATGATGGGGGCCTGAACAGAATTTAAATGGTTGCCCGGGGTTGGAGAGAAATGGCCTACCACAGACAGATTTCTCCAACAGTGCACAGGTCATGAAGACTAACGGAAAACGGAGGCCGGGAAGGAGCCTGGCACTGCTCACGGTTTTCCAGCTGGGCCAGTAGGTAAATGAAAGTTCCACCTACTAACACAGGGAATAATGAAGAGGAGTCACCTTTGGGGAGAGAGGGTAGCTCAGCTGTCGGGGCAGAGGTGTGGAATGTCCAAGTGGAGTCATCTGTGAGTCCAGGGAGGGGAGCTGTGTGCCTACAGGTGAGGACGTGAAAATGAGGAAGAGCCCGAGACAGTACACATTAGTGCAACAGGAAAGACTGGACACTGGCAAAACAATGCTATTAAAGGAACGGCCACAGGAAGAAAGCTGGGAAGAAGCAGTTTGACAGGAGAAAAAGCGGAAGAGCTGGCATCCAGGAAGCCAAGGAAGGAGAGAATTTCAAGGACAAAGAGGGTCAACGGCATCAGAGGCAGAGGAGAGGTCACATAATCCGGGGAAGACTCTCACGAGGCCTGAAAGGTGCCTGCTGGTTTTGGCAAAGGGGAGTTCATTAGTGACCTTAGGACAGTATCCAGGAGGAAGAGGGACGCCAGACTGCAGAGGGGTGAAGGACTGTGGAATATTCTTTTAAGAAACTAACTTTAAAGGAGGGAAACTAGGCCATAGCTACAGAAGGATGCAGGACTAAGAAAGGATTCTTTTCTTAGAGATGGGAGCCACTTGGGCATATCTGTATGCTAAAGTGAAGAAGCGAGTATAGAAGCCAAAGCTGCAGATAGAAAAGTAAGGAAAATGACAGAGCCTGAGCTAGTAAAGGCCTAGAGGCAATGGGATGTGGACCCAGCTAGGAGCTCTTCCAAATACACATTTGTGTGTGTGAGGGTGCACGTACCTCTATACACACACTCCGCGTTTTGAAATGCTTCGAGTTTCTACTACAATTTTATGTAAAAGGTAACTAACTACTAATTTCTCCAATGTTCCCTCCAAACTTCAACATGTTAGGAACGGAAAGCTACAGATTACAGCTACAGTTGTCTGACTTGGCAATCCTTTGGTAAACGGCCTCTTTGCTGCAGGATGGTGCTGCCTTTCGTTTCTGGTGAGGTGGCTGTGTTTAGGGTTCTCTGTGCAGTAAGTGACCTCACTGTACTGCAGGCCTATTCATCATCAGGTCTGACAGCATTTTGCCAACAGGCCAACCACAAGGACAGCCCTGCTCATGCCAGTGCAACTTCTTTTGGTTGGCCCTGATGCCAAAGCCAGAGGACAAACGTGATAAGGAGAGTCAACTCCACACTTCACTCACCCATCAAGGGAAACTGCATCGCTGGCAGGTGTCACTGTCAAGTTCTCTGATACCAAAGAACAATGAAGAAACCTGCTAAAGGATCATGGAAACCAACTAGCACAACTGTGTCTAGTGACAACATTTTCTATTTTATCACCTTTAGGATTTCCTGACATACTGAGAAGGTAACTTAGGCTTCATTTATAGATTGTTCCAATGAGAAAAGTACGAAAAGATGAAAATCAAAAGGGAAGAGGGTCACATATGATTCATTTCCCTTATATTACACAGCTGGTACTTGGGGTTAAAAATGCAGAAATAATGGCCTAAGAAATCAAAGGCAGTAGCCTATATAAAACAGGTAGGGGGTCCTCTTCTATTTTGGACCAGGACACTGAGTCAAATACATCAAGACTCATTTAACCTGACTAATTTGTGGGGACTTCAACTCAGTTCCCACCAAGCCCTGATGCTCATGAGAGAAAAGGGACTAAGTCAGTCACACCCTTTGCAGGATTTTGATAGATTCAGTGATATCGCCATTTCCTTGAAGCTCAGTTATTTGAGCTGCATAACTGGCATTAAAAAACCCAATGATTAAAATGAAAAAAGTCTGAATGAAAATATCTCAGCACATGTAATAGACAGGCTTTAAAGGAAAGACTCATCTCCCTCCGTTCCTGTGTGTCTCTTACACACACACACACACACACACACACACACACACACACACACACACACACACTAAAAAGGATAACACACGCGCTTCCCTGGCGGCGC
>NW_006790338.1:718733-745480 GCF_000442215.2 Lipotes vexillifer | reverse complement strand
CCGGCGTACCGAAAAAAAAAAAAAAAAAAAAAGATAACACCAAAGGAAAACCTCCAATTTTGATTCTAAATCATAAGGGTCTAAAGGAAGAATACAGGTAGAAGTGCATAAGGAATAATTTAGAAAGGAAAACCATTTATTTATGAAATATTACTGTGTTCTCCAAGAATATGTGCTCCAGGTTAGGTAATCTGTACAGAATTGAGAGGGCTGTGGTATCTTTCCTTTGGAGGGCACACACACCCACACTGAAATCAGCAAAAAGCACTGTGAAGCATCCCTAGGGAGATGCAATTTGGTGTTCTTGATATGAGCTGCAAACACTTCCTGAAATAGTTACATTAGACTGGATGTGGACAGGACTCCTATGTCCAACCATGCTCCCAGCTAATGGAAAAACAATTTTGAATCAAAGGCAGATATTGCGATAGCAACCCATGTGGAAGAAACAAGCTTCAATCATTTCAGCAGATACCTCATTTTGCTAATCTCATTGGCTGAAAAAGTGGCAAGATTGCATCAGATATTATATCTTGGAAGATAGGTATGGGAAATAAGGGTCTCTTACCGGCTCTTTCAGAAATTGTGCTTAAGTTTCTTAGCAACAATCTAAAGCCCGGAGTAGAAATACTTGGGAAGTAATTTGGGTTGTGATTATTCTGGGGTCTGATTATAAAAGTGACAGATTATATCACATTATAGATCTTAGCTCAAATTCTTACGGTATTCAGTGGTTCCAAGAATATAACACTTTTCCTGCCATGAGTTTTATTTTTTTGTTGTCTCTTAGAAAATGATTTTAGATAACTTATAGATTTCATTTAATCTTAGAATAAGATAAAACACTTTTTAACTTTCTGAAGGATTTCTTGGTAAATAAAAACCTACATGTATATTACAGTAAAATTAATATATAACTTGCCAGAGCTCCTTTTTCAAAGTTTATCAGTCTGTTTGGCTTTGAATGACACTTTTGCAGATAGTCTGTAACTCCTTTTTGGAGTGTTGATGTCAGCATATATATTTATAAAGTTTGCTGAATGAGATCTCTGGAGAAAATGAAGGAAGGGGGAGGGGCTATCAGGAGATCAGGAGGTTAGATGACTTGAAAACCTTAGTACTAGAAGTCATCCGAGGGAAAAGGAATTCTTGAAGGAGACTGAGAACGGTTGCTTTCAAAAACTATCAAAATAACATCCTGTGTTTTAGTAGTTTGAGTCCCGATAGATTCATGCAGCTAATCTGTTGAGAGTAAAGCCCCAATGACACTTTTAATTAGCTAACTTGAAAACTAGCTACCAAGTCTGGCTAATATTAAGTCTTACAGAGAACATAAAGAGCTGTGTTCATTTACTGAGCTTAAAGTAGTGTTATCTACTTGCTTGAAGTGCTAATAACCACTGGTCTTTAATGAGACTAATTTAGTGATAATATTATGGCTAAAATGGGCTTATTCTTCTAAAAGCCAATATTAACTAGACTTTGGCTTATAATCAATGGCACATTTGGATCTTAGATTTTGGTTATAAGACATTCCTCATTTGCAGTTCAGAGACACAGCAAATCAAGTCTGTGTAGACTGTGTTTTAAGAACGAGGCTGCCGGAGGAGATAGGCTCTCAATAAGCTAGCCTCCTACATTAACTGTATTCAAGTCACAAGAGCATGAAATCTTTTCTCTGTAACAGATAACCTCTCTACCTAATATGTCTGACTTATTGGGAGGTAGGGAGAAGAGGGGGTGTTGCTATGATCTCTCCCAGCTCATGCAATCTTTTGTTGGGTACATTGAATAATATCCTCATTTACTTCTTCCCAGATCAAGGGTATATCAGTAGGCTCATGCATCAAAACACCATTTTCACTCAGTGATTCGTGATGCTTTAGACAAATATTTACCGGCATAAAAAGATGTTCACTATATACTAAGTGAAATGATTGGGTTAAAAGTAGTATGTACAGTAGAAAACAATTTTTTAGGGAAAAAATAATCTGCAGAGGAAGCAGTATGAAAGGATATGCACCAAAGTGGTAAGATAATGGATGACTTTCTTATTTTTGTTTTCTATGCTGAACAGTACTTTTTGTAATATGAAAAAACTGTTTGATCCAATTAAGTGGGCAGAATGTTGGTAACAGTACTTTATTTATTTAATTAATTTGCTCACCAAATATTTATTTGCCCCCACTATATGTCAGGTATGGTTCTAGGCCCTGGGGATAGAGCAGTGAGCAACACAGATAAAAAGGCATGACCTTCTGTCGCTTACATTCTAGTGGAGAGAGCAGGGCCTCTGCACATGGCTGCACGGGCTGAGCAAAGCGCGACGGCCGTAGCCATACGTGATGGCACCAGAGAGGGAGACAGACAAAAATCAAACACCACTTTATGTGGTAATAAGCAGAGAATGAAGAGAGAAAGTGTGGGGAGGCGGGGTGGGCAGTGTGTGCAAAAATTTTAAATAAAGCGGTCAAGGATGCTTCAGTAACCTGACAGCTGCATACAGATCTAAAGGAGGTAAGGAAGCCAGCTACACAACTATCTGGGGAAGAGGAAAATGAGCATAGAAACTCACATGGGAGCCTGCTTGGCATTTGCTCAAGGAGCAAAACAAGGCTGGTATGACGAACAGAGTAAAGGAGGGGGAACGTACTGGGAGATGAGGGCAGAGAGGTGATGGGGAACCAGGCTTATACGTCCTTGGCTTTTACTTGGATTGAGAGGTGACGCTATTAGATAGTTTGAATCAGAGGTGACATCATCTAATGTACACATTAACTATAGCTGTAGCCAGAAGAACAGACTGAAGGGGGAGATCAGTTACCACAAAAATCCAGGGGAACATGACAGTGGCTTGGACCCAGATGGTAGCAGTGGAAGTGATGATTCTGTGGTGATTTTGATTTGAGTGGATATAATTTGAAGGTGAAGCTGATAGGACTTGCTGATAGGTTGGGTGTGGAATGTGGGAGAAAGGTGTTTGGCATGAAGAGCCGTATGGGTAAAGGTGCCAGTAGGTGGATGGGGGGCCTGCGGCAGGAGCAGTTTGCTACAGGAGTGGAGGAGGGGCTACTAGCTCAGTTTGGGACATATTAAGTTTCTTTTTTTCCTTTGCGGTACGCGGGCCTCTCACTCTTGTGACCTCTCCCATTGCGGAGCACAGGCTCCGGACGTGCAGGCTCAGCGGCCATGGCTTACGGGCCCAGCTGCTCCGCGGCATGTGGGATCCTCCCGGACCGGGGCACAAACCTGCATCCCCTGCATCGGCAGGCGGACTCTCAACCACTGCACCACCAGGGAAGCCCTGGGACATATTAAGTTTGAGACGCTAGTGGACATCCAAAGGAGGTTTCACCCTTTGGACTTAGCCTCCTGTCCAGTGAATTCACTAGCCAGACAGACAGCTTTCCCTGGGGGTAACAAGCGAAGGAGTGGGCAGGGAATCTTGGTGAGTCAGGTGACATTTCTGGGGACTGTTCCTAAGTGCTAAGCAAGCTGCTAAATTTTGCTTGAAGGAAGAGGAGGCAAGGAGAGTCTGACAGGATACACGCACACACACACACACACACACACACACACACACACTCTCTCTCTCTCTCTCTCAATTTTTTCTGGCACTCACCAGGATAAATAATGGTAATAAAAATGGCTGTTTTTATGATAGAAATTTCTCACCATTCAGTAAAGCTGATATTTCAGTGAGAACTAATTCTGGACATAATTATAATTTCCAATAAAATGTGAGACCAAAGACAGAAAAAGGTGACTTAGAAGGTAGAAGAATCACGTTTGGTATTGTCTAGAGATTCCCAATTCAAGCTGTTAAATTGTTCAGAATGGTCTAAGCCAAGAACTAAACTTAACAAACAAGTAGGACTACCTGTTCCCCCAGAACCATCACAATTGTGCTCTAAGTAACTGGAAGGATAGGCGTTAATATTGCTTACTGGCCCCGACTAGTGTTGGAGAGAAACTAGTTTTAAATACATATCACAATAGGAACTTTGGATTCACCAGGCACCCAATCCCCAAATCATTTGTTAATGATAGAGAATGGGAAACACTCAGGCATCCACTAATTAATTTCTATGATATCTTTCTTTGGACTAGATGATTTCACTTCAGCACTCAGAACAGAACATTTAACTTAAATTGGGATTTCTGAAAAGCTAGTCCCAACAGCTGGTGTTGGTCTGGTGATGTTTTTAGCAATCCAAGGCAAAATGAGAAAAGAAAAAGCATAGTAGAATGAATTTTAAATCTATTTGACTTTAAGAAGTTGTTTCATTGCTGTCTGTTTTTTTTTTTTTTTTTTTAGCATTACTACGTTCTTTTATGAAATGATGGTGAAAAATAGGTGGATATTTGTTTTAGCAAAAGACATGGATAAGACAACCCTACAGATACCTCTACATTTACAGGTCTATGGAATGAAAAGGTTTGGTAAACATAGACCTAGAGAAAAATGCACTCATTAGCGCTAAGCCAATTGTCATGCCTTGTTCTCCAAGGCTGGCGCTGGCAGTGAGCACAGGAGTGCCTGTGTCAGCAATCGCACCTTCCCACTCAAGGCACATTACTGTCTGCCACCTCCCCGCCCTCCTTCACACTCTCCTAGATGACCTCAATCAAGGCTTCAGGAGATATAAAAGCAGTTCCTTCCTCTAAAGAATCTAGAAACTCCTGGACGTCATGGCCACCAGCAAATACACTGGGGAAAGCAGCAGCAATTTGAGCATCAGAAAACCTGGTTCCATGTGTGGACTCTGCTCCTTACCAGCTTTGTCACCTCAGGCAAGTCATGCAGCATCTCAGAGTCACAGTTCTTTCCCTTCTTTGTAAATACCATCTGTCTAACCCATCTGAAGGGCTGTTGTAAAGAGCAAATAATACATCAATATTTACGGGAAAGTACTTTTTAATTGATTAAATCATAATTATCTCACATGGGCCCAGGTACCATCATAAATAAATGAAATGGGCTGAGGATAAGACAAGCAGGGCAGCAACATATTATGTACCCAATGCCAGCGGGTTTGGGGAGAAGATAGGAGGGACAGAGACTATGGGAAAGTGCAGAGTCCAGTATGTAAAGCTGATTGCTGCATCCAGGAATGAGGGAAGCTTTTGTGTAATCAGAGCTTCTGATTTCTTAAGAGAAACCAGAGAGTTTTATTTTGTGTGAGCACGAAAACTCCTAATTATTTAAACGTTAGCTACTATTTTGCAACTTTAAAACCTGGTGGGGGCCATCCCCGAAAGGCCAAACAAAACATGTCTGAGGGTCAAATCTGGCCCCGAGGTGCCCTTCTGTGACTATGATTTACACACTTATCCCACTATTCCTGTGTTCCCAGCTTTTCTTAGAGTCCCTCCTGAAGACATCCTTAATGGCAGCTGCTCCGGATGTGTCCTGACGGTGCAAAGATCTTCCACAGAGTACTTCATGCACCTTTACATGTGGACACTGTAAATAATTTTTCTCTTGAAAAGTTAAATAGGCCTTGAATCAATCCAGCAGGGTCGCTCGCCATCTGGGAGTCCTCAGAAATGGTGAATGGTCGGCACTATAAACATTTTAGATTTCATGGAAGATACTGACTTTTTCTAAACTAATCACCCCTGCCAGTCAAGATTTGCAGTATGGGTTCAAGAAAAAGCGTTCATTTAACAACAATAACAAAAACAGTGAGGATAAAAACCGGACGTTCATCGTAATGATAGGCCTAAAAGCCAACTGTGACTTCCCTAATAAGGCGACGACCGAAGTTGTCTCCCTGGCGGTTGAGCGCCAATACGATTAATCAGTCTGTTTCCAGTTTCCTCATGACAGTAATATTAACAGTTTGCTTTATTCTGTTTATATAGCGCTGACAGGTCTTCAGCACGTTGGGCCTACTTGCTGGAGATTAATGACAACTTTTATATGGAGGTAAACACCAGGCAGGGAGAGAATGCCTTTTACGACTAGATAAGAACTGGATTCTCTTGCTCTAGTTTTGTTCGCCTGTTGCTCATCAACTCCTCCCTCTTTTAACTTCTATCGAGGATATGTATGGTTAGTTGTGCCCAGCAGGTGCTTCTCACTGTTTAAACCACCCCACTCTAGAGGTGGTGCCCGCAGGTGAAACAAAGGGAACCTTAAGTAGTGTTTTTGAACATGCTTATCATCGCTAAAAGTACTGTTGGCTAATTTTGTTTTTAAAAAGTCGGATTCCATACACAAGTGAAAGATGATTGATAGGCAAGAGATGGCTTTGGTGACAGGAATTTAAGCATGTGGGGTGGGCAATGGTTCCCCTTTGTAGCTATGGTTATTTTTATAGACACTGAAGAAAGCGGAATTAGTAAGCATGGCCCAGCTGTAAGAAGTATGGACATCCCAGAAAAATCTCTTAGACATATTTCACTAGATAGTCATATTTCAAAATAAATCAAAATGATTTCTAGCCTCCCTCTAACTCGCCACCTCCCCGCAAAGTTATGAGTACTGCTTGCTACTGGTATACTTTTCTCTGTGCCAGGTTGGAGAGCATGGTAACCTAACCCCAAACATTATGTTAACAGTATATAAATATAGAGAAACTAAAATAACATTAAAAAAAAAAATCAATCACCTCCTCTAGGGCTCTGTAGGAATCACTGTCTCATTCTTTGCTCTTAGGGAGCCTCCTGCTCCTCCAATTTTTTCTTTTTTTTGCGGTACGTGGGCCTCTCACTGTTGTGGCCTCTCGCGCTGCGGAGCACAGGCTCCGGACGCGCAGGCTCAGTGGCCATGGCTCACGGGCCCAGCCGCTCTGCGGCATGTGGGATCCTCCCGGACCGGGGCACGAACCCGTGTCCCCTGCATCGGCAGGCGGACTCTCAACCACTGCGCCACCAGGGAAGCCCTGCTCCACCTATTTTTATGCAACAAACGCTCAGATAAGTGCATCCCGCGTACCCAGGAACCGCAGGCCCTGGGCCCGGCTGGCCCTCCAACCCACTTCCTCTTGCTCACCCCTCTCCTGATACAGTGAGTAGCAGAAGGAGCCTGATTCCAGTAGACAGAGACTCAGGGGTAGCTTTTAAGGAGAATCTTTTAACAAAGATTTTAAAAGCTAGAGACAAGAATAGTCTAGGATAAGAAAGCAGTATTAGGACTTCCTGGGTGGTGCAGTGGTTAAGAATCCGCCTGCCAATGCAGGGGACACGGGTTGGAGCCCTGGTCCGGGAAGATCCCACATGCTGTGGAGCAACTAAGCCCGTGAGCCACAACTACTGAGCCTGCTGTGCTCTAGAGCCCGCGTGCCACATCTACTGAGCCCACATGCTGCAGCTGCTGAAGCCCGCGCACCTAGAGCCCGTGCTCCGCAACTAGAGAAGCCACCACAATGAGAAGCCCGTGCACTGCAACTAGAGAAAGCCCGTGTGCGGCAACAAAGACACAACACAGCCAAAAATAAAATAGAATAAATAAATTTTTAAAAAGCAGTATTAATAATAATGGTATCTATAGAGTGTTTACTATGTACAAGCACTACTGTAAGCCCTTCACTTGCAAAAACCCATTTAATTCCCACAACAGAATGCACTGAGGGAAGAGTTAAATAATTATTTGTGTTTGAAGTGCAGTGTTTGAGAGAGTAGAACAATATACTGGATTAGATTGGGGCAGATCTTTAATTCCATACTTGTGCTTTAATAATTTGTCTGATGCGAAGGTTCAACTGGAGAGCAAAGAAACCCAAGTGAGACAGAAAGTCAGAAGGATACTGTAATAGTCCTGAGACTGAACCAGGGGAGTGCACTGGAAGTGAATAGGAGAGGAAATATTTGAGACTTATCCCAGAAACAGAAATGTCTTTTGGCTGATTTGGTTTGTTCTTTAGTTGATTTGTTCATTCAGCAATTTCTGAAAGTTTCAGATAGGTCAAACACTGTGCTAAGAGACACGGGGAAGTAAGAAAAAGAAGAATTTGAAGATGACTCCTTCCTCAAAACTGGGCTACTAGCCACTGCTCAGTGGTCTTAAGTGACGCTGTAACAGACATCCATCTATCACGCATCCCTCCTTCCATCCATCCATTCAATAGTTACTGAATACCCGCCTTGTGCCAGGCACTACACTACATAACGGTCATGAGCAAGTCCAGGAAAGAGAAATGAAGGAAAAGGAAAAAAAGACTACTATTTCCTTTCTCACAGCCCTAGGAATGCTTTTTTTCTAGAACTTCCATTCCTTTCCTGGTGGTCTGGCCATAAGGCGCAGTACATGGTGGTAAACCACCAAACTGCTGGAACAGCATAGGTATTCTTAGTCATCCATATGAAGACAGGATCTGCTATTTAATTTCTAAATGTGTGCCCAGATCTGACATATTTAACCAAAGCAAAACATTATATCATAAAGGTATCTAACATGATTCCCATGTGTAGATTTTATTTATTTATTTTTGCTGTACACGGGCCTCTCACTGTTGTGGCCTCTCCCGCTGCGGAGCACAGGCTCCGGACGCGCAGGCTCAGCGGCCATGGCTCACGGGCCCAGCCGCTCCGCGGCATGTGGGATCTTCCCAGATTGGGGGGACGAACCCGCGTCCTCTGCATCGGCAGGCGGACTCCCAACCACTGCGCCACCAGGGAAGCCCCCATGTGTAGATTTTAATATCATTTAAAAATATAGGCATGGGAAAAACCTGCTCTGAGCAAAGCCAAAAGGTACTGAAAGTAATAGAACATACTTTCAATGTTAAAAATCTTGTGTCTAGTTTAGTTGGTGAATTAGTTTGAGACACATAATTTTATTGCCTTTCAGGCAAAGCCCTGATCTTTAAAATTAAGATTTGCCTAGACTTTACAAGAGTAAATCCTGACCACTTTCTAGCACTTTCTGAAAAACAACTAGGTAATAGAATGACTACCACTGAGAAGTATTTTGCTTTATGGCAGCTGCCTTTTCATTATTATTTTATGAGAGCTTGTCTAGATATTATGTATCCCTTACCATCTACATTTAGTTCTTTTCAAAACATCTCTTCAGATGCCTGGGGTTTTGTCAGTTTCTTTGGATCTTAATTGGATTTCAAATAGCAAACGATATCACTTTCCAAAGGTTCTTATTCACATAGGCTTGCCTCCAAAAATCATGACTAATGTATGCCTTTAAATTTCTATTTAAAAAAAAATTAAAAGGTATGTTTAGGGACTTATGAACACCATCAACAATTATTTCAAGTATAAGCTAGTTCACATATGCCCAGGGTGAGAATTTCAATGCCAATAAAACCTAACTGTAAAAGAAGGAGTCTGATGAGAGCAGGCACATTTTAACTTCACTTTTATGTTGAGGAGCTGAGCCTGGCATGGACTTGCGTGTTCCATAAACTCTGAGATAACCAAGCTATGGATAAGCAGCCTATGTCAATGGTAACATGAAAAGGCAGAATCCTGGGCCTTTTCATGTTTTGTGCTTGTTGTTGTTTTTTAATGCATTTTAATTCAAGCTCTACAGCCTGCATCATTTACCAAGTTCGCTTCTGTCTGCAAAATAAGATTTGAATAACCACCTACTAATTTCCCATTGAAAAAATGTTTTTAAGTTATGAAATATTTCAAACATGCTTATTTTTTCCTGATGATAATATGAACTGAACTTGAGGGAAATACAAAACACTACATAAGTGATCAATGAAGACACTCCAATGAATATTATCTCAAGTTAACCTACAGGTAAAGAGAGGTCTTCACCATTGTGGGAACTCGATCCATGGGTTAAAAGCCTTCAGTTACGCTGAGATATTATTTTCATTGTGCTTGGCTCAACCGGATAGAGGCCCTCGGAGGAAAGAGCCAAAGATGAGCCCGGAGGGACAGCCACAGAATTCGAGACACTCCACGTTGTAAAGGCCCTTGGAGATCCTCTAACCACCCTCCCGGGGCGGGAAAAGAAAAACAAACCGACGCCGTCTGACATTTATGACTCTTACCTGCGGCGCAGATCCTCGGCCACCGCTGCCCGGCAGCTGAACAAATAGGCTCGCAGTGATTTCAGCCGCTGCCGCAGGCGCACCACGGTGGCCAGCGGCTCGGCGTGTCCGTACAGCATGGGGTTCTCCTGCTGGATGTCGATCAGGGGCTCTTCGTACACGTACTCCAGAAACTCTTTGGCCTGCTTAGACACCTACAAAAGAAACTGCTCCATCAGCGCTGGCGAATCACCCGGCTTTCCACACCTCTTCCAACCAGGAACCACAGCTTAAATATCAAAGTAACATCATCTTCTGAACACAGCCAAATGAAAAAGCCCATAGTGTAACTAAGTATAAAGTGTGGCTTTTCTTTCTCCCTTCCAGAAACGCAATTGGTAAAAGTAACCTGGGCATTGAAAGGAATTCATTAACTCTGTATGTTGATCATGTGATTGCACAAATCTACATGTGATAAAATGACACGGAACTATACAGACCCAGTGTACCAATGTCAATTTCCTGTTTGTTAGTTTTTTTTAATTGTACTGTAGGTATTTAAGATATAACCCGTGGGGAAAGTAGGTAAAAGATACACAGGACCTCTCTGTATTATTATTATCTATGCAACTTCCTGTGAATCTATAATTATTTCAAAATAAAAATTTAAAAAGAATTCATTAAGACTTTTTTTTTAACATCTTTATTGGAGTATAATTGCTTTACAATGGTGTGTTGGTTTCTGCTTTATAACAAAGGGAATCAGCTATAGGCATACATATATCCCCATATCCCCTCCCTCTTGCGTCTCCCTCCCACCCTCCCTCTCCCACCCCTCTAGGTAGTCACAAAGCACCATTAATACTCTTAACAACAATGCTGACTTTAAAAACTAAAACTATGTGCACATATACGTATATATAGTCTATAACACTCTTTATAAAGTAGCCACCTTAAAAAGATAGGTAAACCACGCACATACTACAAAGTTCAAAAGGAATAAAAGGATCTCTCCCAAAAAAGGGGAAGAAAGGATATTATATGCAGAACAGTGTGCATAGAAAATAGGCTCAAACACACACTTGCATAAGCAGAAAAGAGTCGCTCTTATTAGAACAGCTCTGAGCTTAGGCTGACATTGGCCAATAGATCCATCCAACTCTATATCCACTTCTGGTAGTAATCATCAAGAGTATGAAAGTTGATTTTAAAATGTCATTGTCATCCAAAGAAATAAAGAGAAGAAACACATCTGAGATACAGAGGGAGTAGCTTAAATAATGCATAACCCGTGGGTAGTTTGGGGGAATCTTTACATACCAATTCACTGATACTGGAGACCACAACAGGCAGGGCCCTGTCCTCATGTAGCTCACAGTTCAGCGGGGAAAGACAGAATTGGGTTCAAATATTTTGTTTATTGTGGTTAAATATTTGCTATATTTAAAAATCTTAAATGAGGGGAAAAAAAGGATGGTGTTCTGGAAAATGAAGCACAATCCACTTGAAACTGTTGCCGAAGAGTGATGTATTGTACAATTCAATTAGTCTTTCTGGCTCTATTGAGCAGTGTTTATACTGAGCCAGGTCCCCCGCTGAATTAGGTTAACAATGCTACCTTTTAGTAGGTGAACAGAAGGACAAAGGGCACTGGCCAGTCTCCCAGGCCTTAAAAGGCTTCTCTCTTCAGGTGGTACTTAAGCCCAAATGGGAAAAAAAAAAAGTCTTTTACAGAGACAGTAAAAGCAGTGAGACAAATGGGATGGCAGCTACTGACATCAGCATTCATACACTGAAATTACTAAAAACAAAAACAGAGCTAGTTTCAATAAGGTCTAAGGCTTCACTAAGTTATTAGCCAGTGTTAAGAATACAGAGCATATTGTGACCTTGGCTGCCTGAGTATGTGAACAAATAAATTCCTGCCATGTTGAGCCGTTTTGGGCAGCAAGGCACATGCTCATTTTTTGAGAAACGACCACTTACATCAGTGAGGGAATTTTTGAGAGAACTCAATATTTGGCATGAAACGCTATTTTTGTAAAATAGGAAATGAGTGGGGATACAGTGTCCTAAGTTCAAAACCACCCTCCATACTGATATGAGCATTCTACTTTCAAACTCAACTGTAATTAAAAAGCTTTTTAAAAAATACATAGTTACTTAAGGAAGGAAGCCAATGATATTCTTAAGTGACAAAGTTTATGTGAGAGCAAGTTTCCTTCTTATTAATAGAAATATTTCATGAGTTATATGTGAACACCAAATAACATTCTACCTAGGAGCCAAGAGCTACTGTCCTACTTCTTGCCTACCAAATTATGAAAAACATCAAAAGCCTGAGTGCTGTTTCTGATATGAAAACTCAGCTCGTAAGTGCAGATGGATAAGCCCACTATTCTTTCCTTTAAAAAAGTGAACGGTTTAAGTTGGCATTCTTTTTCATGATCCTACTCTACTCACATCAGTAGCAATTTTTATAGGTTGACAGTTCACTTTTCCAACCTATTGGCCTGTTAGTATTTTACTAAATAATATTTAATATTTATTAATGATATTAGTATTATCAATATAAAACAGTTTCTTTCCATAGGTCTTTTAACTTAGAATAGTTTAAGCTATAAGAACTCCAGTCTCTGACTGTGGTTTTGTTGCAGTTTGTGAACTGGTTCTCTCTCCACAGCCCTGCCGTCAACATGATTCAAGAGAGTTGAGGCGGAAGAGGTCCAGGTAGAAACAGGTCTCCTACCCATCTCACACTCAGGAGGAGTTGGAGAAAAGGCACAATCAGGTTATAATTTTCCACAAACTAGTAATGACAAATCTCCTAGATACACATATGTATTTATAAATAAGCCTGTTGTCATTTGATTTTAACATTAAGCATCATTGGTATAGATTTCAACATAATACATCTTTTGTTATGCTGGTGACAACTACCTCTGAAAAACAAAATTCTCAAATGTTCAGGTTTATGTAATTCTGAGAGGTTCCGGAATGGTGTCCTGGTATGTTCCCCCACAAAAAGAGTCCTGGGTAATAAAGCAATGGGGCAGAGGCAATGTGGTGACCATAGACAGCAGTTTGCAGAGGTGGATGATGTGCCGGTGGTGAGGACTTTAGCTTTTGTTAAAGGAGGAAAATGTATCAGAATAAAACAGATGAGAACATAATCTCAGAATAACAAGAACGGGTACAGATAATCTAGTTCAGTTTTTTCTCAACCTGTGTGGCAAGGAATACCAGTCACACAGAAAAGATGTTCTGAGGGCCAACGAGAAATACGCCACATGCCACATTCTTTTCTTGGTCTTTCAAAGTTCAGCGTGTTAGCATATTAAAGCCCTGGGACATGGAGCACTAGAGAAAACCTGCTTAACCCAGCCACATCCCAACCAATCTGCCTACAGACAGGGCAGCTGGTTAATGTCATGCAGGCTGTATGGAGGGGGCAGTAGGAGATGAAAGTCAGCCTAGGTCCCACTCACCAACCGGAGGAAGGGACATTTTTCTCTACCATTACCTATACTTAATAGATGAGAAAATTGAGTCCAGAAAACTTAAATGACTTATCTGTGGTCATCTCGTGGCAGAACTCACACCAAAACTCAGATGTCGAGATACACTACTCCGTGCTTTTTAGCATTGTTTAGGTTCACAGTTCCTTTTATTTTTTAAAATAACTCTACCAAAAACTATCTGTTCATCACTCTTTAAAAGAGGAGATTCCTGTCCCTGTTCTGTCCTTCCCTCCGCCCCAGTCAAATAGAAAACAAGTGGGCTACCAATGGAGATGAACCCATAATTTAAGGAGGCAGTACATTGGTGTGTGGGTCTTTAAAACAAAAACTAAAGTCTAGTAACACTTCATTTATCTAGAAGTCACTTATTTGTATATTTGTTTACTGTCTTTCTCCCTCACGAGAAATTCATGACACAGAGGCTATGTCCCCGGTGAGCACAGTAAGTGTTCAATAAACACTTGCTGAATAGATGAATGAGTACTTTACAATGCTCTGGCCGTGACTCTGAGCCACACACTTCTAACGGTTTGATTAGTTGTTTCTAAGTTCACAACATATTTAGAATTAATAAAGTAGAAAAGGGGAAGGACAGCTAGAGACAGCACAGTGACAAAAGAGGTGACAGCTGACATCCCGGTACTAAGGGAAGAAAGGCAGGTGCAAGAAGAGATATGGTGAAAGTATAGAACACAACCTCGACAGAAAGCAATTCGGCAACATCCGTCAAACTCGCAGGTGTACATACCTACAACTAGGAAGTTACCTACAGACAGTCTCACTCGTAAATGAAAAACTTACATTCAAAATGATGTATAAAGTTATTCACTGAATCACTGTCTATAATAGAAAGACTAGCAAAACCTTAATGTCCATCAAAACAAGGACAAGTTGGATAAACTGGGGGGTGTGTGTGTGTGTTAAATTCGTGATGTGATATGGAATGGCTGGGAGCTTCCCTGGTGGCGCAGTGGTTGAGAGTCCGCCTGCCGATGCAGGGGACACGGGTTCGAGCCCTGGTCCGGGAAGATCCCACATGCTATGGAGCAACTAAGCCTGCGTGCCTCACAACTGTTGAGGTCCGCGAGCCTAGAGCCCGTGCTCCGCAACAGGAGAGGCCACCACAGTAGGAGGCCCGCCACCACAGCGAGGAGTGGCCCCCGCTCCCTGCAACCGGAGAAAAGCCTGTGCGCAGCAACGAAGACCCAAAGCAGCCAAAAATAAATAAATTAAATAAATTAAAAATATATATATATATGGAATGGCTGTTTAAAAAGCCCAAGGAAGAGTTTTATGATCTGAATGGAATATTTTCTAAGAGCAACATGTATACTGTATTGCCAGTTGACATTTTTGTGTAAAATACATGTATGTAAAATATTTCTGGAAGGGGTAATTTGGTTGCCTGTGGGTGAGAGGAAGAGGGAGGGAGATTATCTATGTGTATATGTCCTTTGTATTTTTGAACCTTGAAATGTGAAAGTATATTATATTCAAAAAAAAAGAATAAACGTATAGTGGTACAAGGCAATTTCCTTACAGAAAAAATAGCCTCCCATATATCATATTAAACCACATTGAAGTTATTGATCACGAGGTAGAACATTCATATTTATAATTATAATTCTGAGGCATTAAAAAAAGGTTAATTTCTAGTATATATTTTCTGAAGTAGGAAACTGTCACGGAGCTACGTGACAGTTAAAATTTATAAAATAATAAAAATAATGTAATCACATTACTGAAAGTTTGGAGAATAAAGATTAGGAGAGAAAAAAGAAAATCACCCATAATCTTACCACAGTAAAATAACCACTGATTGCTTTGGTATAATGTTTCCTTCCAGTATTTTTTCCCATCATCTATTATGAAAAATCATGGCAAAACTTTTAATAAGATCAATTCCAACCATAATACTTCTTGGTCTTATTAAAACAGGCACTGTGGGCTAACAGAGAAGGAATCAGGAAATCTTAACTTTAATTACAATTTGTTCTCAAAATCTCCAAATGACTCTGAACAAGTGGTTTTTCCCATCAGCGAGCTACTCTCCGGCTCTGCAAGGGCAATAGAGTTTTCCTTGAATGCCTCTCAAGATGAAGAGATAGGAAATGGCTTATGTAACATGGAAAACCCCTAGCTAAATGGAATGTGAATATTCAGGCTAGGATACAAAAATATTTTTTAAAAGCACAATTTAGGAAGAGTTCAGGCTAAGTTTGAGTTCCTTACCACCTCTTTGTCATGCTTGATATTTTTGAATTGGGGTGGTGGTGGTAGAGGGAAAGTTATCTTCAAAGAGAATTTCATTAGAAAATGGCTATAAAATTGGAGGATAGGGTTTAGCTGCTAGGTAATCCTGGGGCTCAATTCAATCCGCAGGATGTACACTGGAAAACAGATGAAATCCTGCTTTAAAAGTAATTAGGATTATTATTACTCTGGAGGGCAGACAAGGAAACGCTTAAGATGACAGATTTCATTCTGCTCTGCAAAACCATTTTTTCACTCTTTAAATGGATATTCAAGCCAGTCACGTACTTGCAATTAAGGAGAGCAGGGAGATCTAACAGAACGATGTCTGGTCTTGGAAACTGATAGGTCTGAATTGATCCTCACAATTAGGAACATTAAGTTAAATCCTGGCATCTGAGCAAAGACAGACAGACACTGGACTAAATGGAATATAGTTACTTAATGCCAGTGAGAGATGATCCAGATAAAATTGACCAGCTCTGTTCTTGCTTTAAAATCTTCCCTGGTCCACTGAGATCCAGGGAGGGAATGGTCTGACAAAGGACATTTTCCTCATGGATGAAGTGAGGGTACCTAATATCCCTATTACTTACCTATCCTCTCAAAATCAAATCTTGTCACTTGAATGACCACCACCACAAAAATATCTGCTTTATAGAAAGACTACAAGCAGCAGTGATGGCTAGATTGATGGTTTGAGTGGCCTTCAGCCATCCCTACAAACAGAACTGAATCTCTTCCATTTCATGGCTTCATAAACCATTCCTGAGTTTTTCACTTCCTCATTCAGTGCCACCTTTTTCTGCTTTAGCTCCACTGATGGGCACATATTCTGTAGGCAGGTGCCACCAGCCTAAACCCTCAACGATCACAGGGCTGGGGCTGCCTCACTCACTTGCTTTCTACACACCTCTCAGCTGTCAAAGTCCTGCTCCAAATAGATTAATCTAAACTGTTCAAACTCAGCTAGCGTTCTTTCCCTCTAAGTAAGTTTTTATCTAATACACACATGGCAAATATATTTATAGCCTATATTCAGAGTGTCAAGTACAAGATGCAGAGGAGAGAATGATAACTGTCTGGCTGAGGGGAAGGAAAAAATCAGGAAAGGAAATGAAGTTTAAGCTGGGTTTAGGATTTGAATGAGGGCAAGAGGAAGACAAGAGGTGTGAAATAGCCTGGCGGGACTGGGCAATGGGAAGGAGTGCGATCTTCCTGAAGAGACTCACGGCGGCGGGGAGGGAGTGGATAAAAGGGCTAGAAAGGCTAGGACTAGAGATCACAAACAGTCTTTTGTCGGGCTAAGAGATTTGGATTTATCTTATGTTCAGTCAGAGTAAAAGCTGGCATTAATTGAGCACTTATTACATTCCAGACACTGCACTAGGTGCTTTCTGTGAATTATTCATTTAAGCAAACAGCGACCTTGTGAAGTAGGTACTATCGCTGCTATTATCTCCATTCTAAATGTGAAGAAACAGAGACTAAGAGAGGGTATAACATTTACCCAAGGTGAGAATGGGACTTCTTGGGAATAATGTTGGGGCAAATGGGACTTTTCTGAAATACTGTTGGGCAAGACCTGAAGGCAGGAAGCACAGTTGGGAGGCGACTGAATTCTTTCCCGTGAGTGATGCTGAGGGTTGGGATTGTGTGGTGGCGCTGCGTGTGCAGTGGGGTGCAGGGCCTCAGAGCTCCAAGTCAGCTGTGGATTTCTGTGAACTGATAAGGCAGGGCCGGTGTGGCAGAGGGAAGAGTCCAGGATGTATCCCAGCACTGGCGGTGGGACTGGTGGAGCCACAAGCAGAGAGGGAGGGGTGGGAGACAGCTGGTGAGGGTGAGGAAGCCAGTTTGGGGCGTACTGAGTTTGAGGCACCCACAGGACCAGCTTCACTATACAGCTCTGCTTACCTACTACGCACCAGAAACTGTGCTAAGGCAGGTCCCCAGCACCCAGGAAGCTCACCTTTAGTAAGAAGACAGATAAGCAGCCGGCTGGTATATAAATGTGAGGATCATGAAAATAATCACTTCATTCCATTCTTTAAGTACTTACCACAGTCAGTCTAAGAGTGCTTTTCTTATATTATCCCAATCCACACAACTCTTTTAGGTAAATACATGAAGTGTAGTAAGAACAAATGCTTATGTGCGCGAGGTACTTTGTTCGCATGCATGAACCCATCTAACCATCGGTAACCTTATGAGTTATTATTGCCCTCATTTTACAGATGAGGAGACTGAAACACAGAGAGACTGAACAACTTGCCCAGGTTAGACAGCTAGTAAATGACAAAGCTAAAATTTGAACCCAGGTACTCTGGGTTCATTTTACAGATTACGAAATGGAGACTCACAGAAGTTCAAGTAATTTGCCCCAACCAATCAAGCACCTAATTAGAGGTGGAGGGAGGATTTGAACAAAGGCCTGGTGAACAACAAGCTCCTGCTGTTAACCCCTGTAATAAGTGCAATTCTAGAAACCCACGCATGCGTGACGGTGGCACAGGGAGAACCAGCAAAGCACAAATGGGGAATGTGGGGACCATCAGAGCTTTCACCAAGGAGGACATGCCTGTCTCAGCTCTGGAACAAACAGCAGGGATTCCCGAGATGGGTGAAAGTATCTGGAGCACACATGGAAGGATGATCTCTAAACAAGAGAAAAGGCTCTTCTTCCCAACACAGGACTGGAAGCAGTAAGGATAGGTACCAATGTAGACAGATTTGTAGGTATTCATATTCAAATCTCGTAGCTTCAATTTTCTCCTTGAAGTAGGAGGCAAGGTCATATGCTGAGAAGGCCTGGGATGAAGCATCTTGAAGAGAGTGAAGATGTGGATGATTATTGGGTAGAACAGGAGACAGTGCTGCCCAGGGATGTAGAAAAGGATCCAAGACAACTGGCCACTCACGACTGTCATGTTCATTTCAGACTTCAAAGATTACAGGTAGGTGACAGCCACAGGTTCCTTCCCTGCCTACCTTGCTCCCGAGTGACTTATAGTTACAATGAAAGGAAGTCTAAGACATCTATCAGCAAGGAGGTAAAAAACCCATCATACAGCCTGTTTTTGTACGAAGTATCTTGCATGGAAGGTTCGTTCAAGGCAGATGTGATGATATTCTGGCAGAAGGATCAGGAAAGCTTCTAGTCTGATGAGATAACAGAATTCTCTATTGGGTGGCAGGACACAGGACCGGAAAAAAATCCTAAGCCTAGAGTACAGCTCCAGTGGGGGTTAGATTATTCGACTTGCCAAAGTCGATTACCTCGTTTACGCAAAAAGGGTGGAAATGCTGTGCAATGGAGCTAACTGGTTCACGTGTCTTGAGGACTACTAGGTTGAAAACTACAGTTGAGACAAATGCTATCAGGCAGTTAAATCCACAGATCTCACTTTCAGTAGCAAAACCAGAGCTGGAGATAAATGTAGGAATCATCAGCATATGAGCCCTGGTAGTTAAAACCATAGAAGGGAGGGAAATAACACAATGGCTTCCCTGGTGGCGCAGTGGTTAAGAATCTGCCTGCCAATGCAGGGGACATGGGTTCAATCCCTGGTCCGGGAAGATCCCACATGCCGCGGAGCAACTAAGCCCGTGTGCTCTAAAGCCCGCAAGCCACAACTACTGAGCCCACGTGCCACAACTACTGAAACCCGTGCACCTACAGCCCATGATCTGCAATAAGAGAAGCCACTGCAGTGAGAAGCCCACGCATCTGCAACGAAGAGTAGCCCCCTCTCGCCGCAACTAGAGAAAGCCACGCGTAGCAACGAAGACCCAATGCAGCCAAAAATAAATTAATTAAAAAAAAAAAAAAAAGAAAAGAAAGGATAGAGTGGGAAAAGAGCATGAAGTTGTAGCTTTTATGAGACTACTTAATCAGGTCTGCCTCAAATTCTTATCTCATTATCTTTAGAATCCACATGACAACATGTAAATGTCCAAATCGCTATTATGAGGGGAACCCAGTTTCGGTACCTACCTTATATTTTGAAGTATCCCAGTTGTGGACTATGCGGGCCGGGATGAGAAAACTGTCGTCCACGTGGCAGCTGCTGCAGTAATACCACCCGCTGTAATTGCACACCTTGGCTTTCCCATTGGAAAGGCCTATGGATCGCTGGCATCCTGTTCAGGGCAAAAGAAAGAGTCGGTGATTGTTGTACTTCGAACACCACAGAACGAAGTTACACAATCCTCAAGCGAAACAAAAGTCTATGATAGGAAAGAAATTGCAGAGAATAGGTGTACAGATACGTCCCCTCTTTCCTAGCCTGGCAGCTCCCACCCCCTTCGCCTCCTCGGGGATTGCTGACATTGGTACTGTTTCTGGTCTCTTCTGATTCCACCTCTTCTGTGTACAGCGGCCAGAGACCAGTCTCTCTACAACCAACCCCCTTTCATCTCTTCGCTTCCTCCTCAGAAACCCTATTTCACCAGGCAATTGGCTGGGGGCTACTCATACAGGTTCTTACTTAACCCATGCAGCATCTCTATGAGCAAGATATTATGAGCTCTGTTTTACAGATGAATAAACTAAGGTTTTAGCCAGGTTAAGCATTTTGTCTTGAGGTCACCCAGCCAGTAAGAGATGGCGTTTGGGTTTGGCTCTAAGCTTGTCTGATTCTAAAATGATCCTAAAACCTGATGTGTAGCCTTCCTTGGCTGACAAAAATCAATGAAAGGAATGCGTCCTTTGATTGGTCCCCATCTCTCCTTTCCAACTACCTACTCCTACGACTCTCCAATGGGAACAGAACCTCTTTGCTGCAGTTAGAGGACTCTCCTCACTGTTCCCCAAATAAACAGGGTACTTACTCTACCCTCCATATCTTGGCACAATTTACTTCTCCTTTCATGACGCCCTCTTCTCTGATCTCTACTTTGCCAAATCCTGCCCATCACTGATGGCCTGCAAGTGATTGCCAAGGCCCTTTTCATGTTCCAGGAAGTCCATGATTCTGTCAGGACTGTCCTGGTACTGTCAGGGGACCTGGTAATAATCATGGCCCTGCCAAAAAGAAGCCATTATTTTCCTTTAGCTAGGAGGAACTACATTCTACTGACAACAGAAATTCTGTCATAATCAACACAAACGACAACATTCAGAACAGATAATCAGGATTATACAAACAGCATCGTTTTTCTGACATTTCTCATCCACTGATTTCATTTTAGAAACCCTCCCTCGTGGCCCATTTCATGGTTGGGTACCAAGACCTATACTGATCAAAGAAATCTCGCATTAAGCCTAGTTCGTAATATGGGTACAAAATAGATTACTCTTAATAATCATAGTAATAATAATATAACCAGTGTTGCAGCCCACTTCCATTAGAAGGAGCTCAAACATGTTTATTTAACAAACTGCCAGCCTAAGAATATACTTATTCCCATGTATCCATGAACGAAATCATCATAAAATTCCTAGAGCTTTCATTTCCATCACAAATAAAATGGTATCAGTCATCCAGCACTTTCACAGGGTACCCTCCAGAAAGAGAATTAGATCCTATTGTTTTTAGATACGACAGGTATTGAAAGACGGACAGGGAGTAAATATATCGGAATTATGCTTCCAGAGCTTAATACCCTTTCTTCCTGGGATAGCTATTTCTTTACTGTTGAGTAGCAACAAAACCCTAACAAGCTCCTGTTTCTCAGATTGGCTGAGGATTGAGATACGTGTGAAGGATAAGGAAGAACCAAACCCACCTGCTGCTTCTGTGGGGCGTGGGAGGTGCTGTCACGATCTCTAGGCTATGAACACTGGAATGCCATGTGCTGCGCCCACTGACCGCGCTGCTTATGCGGCATGTAGTGCGTGCGCCCCCTTAAACACTGCACTTTCTGACGTGCTTGTACAACCCTGACCACACGACAAACTGCTCAGATGTATTTTTTATCCTTAGTACTTACTGTAGCACTTTACATATGATAGACCAGCAATAAATGTTTATGTTGAAGAGACGATAAACTGAATATTATCTGGCACATAAACACCCTCATGCATATGAAGAGATTTTAACTTCCCAGAGCTATTCTGGAACTGATCCTTCTAACCTGGTCACCTGCCTCTTGAAAACAGCCTACTTTGGTGAATATCCCCGTGCAAATATGTTGCCCCTTCTAAGAATTACACATTAGACACGTTCGTAGATGGACTGTGAAACAGAGTTGAGTAGAACTTGACACATTTTAGACACTGCGACACTGTTTCCAAAATTTAGTGGACAGTGAAACTGACAACACTGAAGTGACAATGAATAGAATTCAGTCTTCCCTAATGATTCAGAAAATGAGCGTGATCGTATAGAAATTCAGGATCATCATTATAGCTGAAACTCTCACCATAAAACACTGCAAAAATAAATTTGTTATTTTAGTGTTTTGCTTGTTTGCACTTTGGATATAATAAACAGTAAGCATTTGCTGAATGTTTATATATGCTTTAGTAGGTCCTACTGGGTTTATTATTCTGTAACTTTTAATGACTTTATTATAATCTCCTAGGTGCAGCATACATAGGCAATATTAAAATACACAAATGTGCATTTATTTTTAACATCTTCATTGGAGTATAATCGCTTTACAATGGTGTGTTAGTTTCTGCTGTATAACAAAATGAATCAGCTGTACATATACATATATCCCCATATCCCCTCCCTCTTGCATCTCTCTGCCCCCCTCCCTATCCCACCCCCACAAATGTGCCTTTTAAGAAAGCATATAGCCTACAAATGTGTATATCAACCGGGCACACAGGCCCAAAGCCTAACATGGTGAGGGTTCAACTAAATAAGCTAAACATCCTCACTACTTTGCATAGGTCTCCAGGCTCATAAAAGAGAGAAAGGCTGAGAGAACATGGCTGGGGTTCATGCCCATTTTATTTTTTTTCACACTTAATTTTTTTTTTATTCTGGTGCAGAATGTTATCAACGTCTAACCTTCATTCTAGAGGGTAATTCAGAGAGGGGATGTCAGGAACCAACTATTCCCAAGGCCAACCCTGTCATGCAGGAACCTTTGGGCCATACCACCCCTGGAGCTTTAAATATACCTACCAAAAGGCTTCTGTGAGTGCATTTCTCACCACCACAATCAGAAAACACTAGAGATAGCACCCCAACAAGATGACGTCTATAGTTAAAAAAAAACAAGCTCCAGAGTGAGATTACAAACCAGTCACATGAATGGTAGCTGGTTGTCAGTTGACCGACCCCTGCTAGGTCTTAAGGTAAATCTGTCATTGGGGCCACCTCGCCCTGGCAAGATGGGGTTAGGTCCTGGAAGGGGGCCAATTGGGTCAAAACGTGGTCTGAGTGGATGAAACTGTCTGAGTGTCTCCCTAGGCTCAGGGATGAGTGAATTCATTGGATCCCCAGCATAAGGAAGGGTTAGTCTTTCATCATATTCACCACCAACAATTCCTGGAGGAAGGAGAGAACTGGGAGGAAAAGGTCTGGGGTGCAAGGGGTTGGGGTAGAATGGAATGGGGTGGGGTGACGATGGCAGGAACATCACATGCCGCCCTCTCTGAGCTTCTTTTCTTTGTTTGTGCCTCTCCTTGTACAGTTCTTTCCAATCTGTGTCTCGACCTCTGGCAGTACCATCTCGAAAATTCCGCAGATATAAACACCTCCACAGAAGTTGGTCATTTGAAGCAATACAGAGGTCATGACAAACTGCAGACAAAGACAGGACAGAACGAACAACCAAAAGTCGGAAGATCTGCAGTTTCAGCTCCAATGGGAGGACTACCAACCCAAATACATCTGTTAGGTTCAGTGCTTGTCGGGTAAAAGCCAGAAGAGGATACACCAGCTGGTCCTTGAAGAGGCGAGAGAGCTTCTGAAGATCTTCGTATGTCTTGGCTACATTTTCCCCTGATTCCTCTTTGCAAATAAAAGATGATGGCAGCAGCTGCATTCTTTTCACACTTCTAATCTCATTGTTGATTTTTAGTGCAGCATTTTTGAAGATGAGGTTTCCCAAAGGCACACAGGTGACGGCAGCAGAGCCACCCTCGCAGAGAGGATGTGTGTACTGCAGCTTATACATGCCCCCCGACCTCCAGTTCTCCAGCATGGACACAGCTTTGGCTTCAGTCCCCTGAGGTATGTAACCCGACTCCAACACGAGGAGATGTATGGATACTATCAGGGCATCCCTGGGGTTAGAACAGTCAGCTGACTGATACAGGGTCTCTGATGAATGTGGCACTTGCCCTTCCACCGATTCGCTGCAGAGCATTGGTTCTGAGGGATAGAAACCTGTGCCCTCTTCCATAACCACAACATCTGGAATTGACTCAGCTTCAAAATTCTGACTAGGCCCTGACCCTCTGCCATCATTCCAGACATCAGATTGGGCTGCCTGTCCTTGGAATGAATCACGCAGTTGTTCATCCTGCATGCTGGACTGACTGGAGCTGGCGGCCAAAGAGGGTTGGTCATTATTCTGGAGCGAGGTATGCTCTGAATCTGTGGATGAAGGTAAGTTAGGTGCTGCAAAGGCATCTTCAAGAATCAAACATATCAAGTCCCCAGAAACAACCCCACATGAAGCCAAGGTCTCTTTGTGAGGGCATCCTTGTTGTTCAATGTAATTGCAAACCGGGTATCAGAACCTGGAAGGGATGGGAGCCCCAGAGACGCCGGGCCATGACCTCCGGGAGCCAGGAAGCCGCAAGCTGCAGCCTCAGCGCCCACTTGCCGCCTGGCCTGCACATCACAGTCCAGGAGCGCGGGCCCCACGCCGCCCCGCTCGCCGCCCGGCCTCTTATGCCCATTTCAGTTGAAACAGAAGCAGCAGCACATAAACTCATACGTCTAGTCCTTGGTGTCTCTACCTTTATAACTTATTTAGGACCATGCTCTCCTACTCTTGATGCTGAAATCGCCCTACGAAACTGAAGAAAAGGAAAACCTCATCCAAAACGGAGGCAGAAAGCCCTGAAAGGGGAGGTCTCAGGCACATTCCACTTGTGGCAGCTTCCTTTACATAGCCTAGCACGAAGAAGGAAGATTTTCTCCTTGCCCAGCAACAACCCAGCCAATGAGAAGCCACCACAACCCTGAATACTCACAGTCCTCCAATGAACTTTCCTTCAAAGCAGCTCCTTCCAACTTCCCCTTTCCTCTGTAACAGAACTGCTCCTCTCCTTTGTTCTCCGGACCTGCCTGTGGTTCACAGCAGTTTGCATGTCCCGAATTACAATTCTTCTCCTATTCCCAAATGAACTTGATTTTGCTCACTAAACCTTTTTTTGTTTTAAAGCTTGATAGCTCCTAATGACCCAGAAGGTTTCAACCTATCCCCATTCTTAGGAGTGTTTTGGATACATGGTGTATAGACAAGCACAAGTCTAGAGTCAGGAAGCTTGCTCTTTCCTAGGGAACATGGTGAGCCTGACCCATCAAACTCCCTAGTCCTGCTTTCCTCACCCCAAAATAAAGGAGTTAGCCTAAATCAGTGGTTTGCCAAATTCAGTGAGCATCAGAATTTTCTGGAGATGTCTGTGAAAAATGTAGTCCTCCCCCACCTCCAACCTGGGCCCAGAGATTTTGATTCTGTAAACCTGGGGTAGGGCCCAGGAACCTGCATTTCTACCCATCCAACCACCACCAGGGACTGTGGTGGGTAAAAGCTGAGGATTGTTCCCTGATTTCTAGGTGACTCCAAAGGTCCCTCCAAGCTCTAAAATTCTCATTCTATTTAAGTAAAGTGCAGCAGGTGGGCAGACTGCTAAGTGAAAAGTTCGTAATTGGTCACACAGTTTAATTTCTAGACTTCCAAAATCAACACTTCAAGTTCTTAGTCAATTTTCAAAAATTTACTGTGTAGAAACAACAGTTCATTTTACCAGAATTTTTTCCAGAGCATTCACTGTCCCCACTGAGAAGCATCTTATTTGCCTTAGAAAGAATTAAAACTTTTAATCTCCAAATCCAATGTATTTGTCATTGAAAGAATATAGGATGGTCAGGAAAGAAGATTAGAGGCCAGTCAGTGGCCTGGTATAGATTCATTTTCTAAAAAACAACACATACCATTTATTTGAAGAAGGAGACACCCGTTCTTTCAATTAACTGCAAGATTTCTTTCTTTAATGTCCTACTAGCAAATCATGGACTAAAACTGTCTGAAACAATTCCCCATAAAGATACACAACCTGGGATTTTACTTAATCATTGTGAGGTTTTCAACCAGAGGGGGAAAAATGTGTTTTCTTAATAATGACCATTAGAAAAACACATTTTTTGGAGGAGGCCAAAGCTGGACTCTGACAAGTGACATTATGAGGAGAAAAATAGAGCTGCAAAGCAGAGACAAAAAATAATTAATTGAAATAACTAATTAGAACTTATTTACATATTATATTTTCATGTACTTTCAAACAGACTTTTCAACAATGTTTCTAAATTAAAAGGCATTTGTAGTAGGGAACACTCCACATGTAGGATCAAAGCAAAAACATACTTCTCGGTCTCTTTTTGAAACTTTTCAGAGAGTGTATTCAATTCATAGGAACAAAAAACTATCTCACAAGAGAACCCACTGGCCTTTTTTTTTTTTTTTTTTTTTTTTATTGCTTCCCACCCTACTTCAAATCTTTAATGAACACATGCTCTGAAGAGCTTAGCTTCCCTTCTGATACACTTTGGGAAACAAATGTCACCATTTAACCAAAATCCTATTTGCTGCTTGTACAGTCCATTTCCCAAGGGGCCTTTCACTATAGACACCCAAAAGAATCTGTTGGTGGGGGTTGAAGCAGAAATGTTGGCATAGTTCTCGACAAGGGTACAGTCTTTCTTCTAACAAGGGTACCTAGTTAGCTCAATTGGCTGGAATGAGGTGTTACTGAAGCTGAGGTCTTGAGGAGAAGCCAACCACCTCTCTCTAAGTCCTGGCTCCCAACTACAGCCCTCCTTCCCCCGGCCAGTAGGTGGAAAATTCATGGGCACGACAGAAAAGTAACAAGAGCTGTGTCTACACGTCCAGGTGA
>NW_006790338.1:716423-718723 GCF_000442215.2 Lipotes vexillifer | reverse complement strand
ACTGGGGAAAGAATGCACCCAATGCTTTCTAAGTGTGGCCAGCCACGCTACCCCCTCCACCTCATTTAGTAAGGGAAATCCAGGACTTTGTATTTGGAAGGAAGAAATGATCTAAGAAGAGAACAGGGGCAAAGAGAAGAGAAGGTGCCTTTATAAAAGAGAGGAAAGAAGAGAGAGTGAGAGGACAAATTTTCATTTGCTCTGTTAAAATAGACAAAATAAAACTGGCAAGTTTCGATACCTCTTCTACTGTGCACGCTGGGTGAGGAGCAACGGCCATGGGAGGGGAAGGGGACGGCCCTGTCCCTGCCTCGCCCCTCCCACCCAGTGTTCTGGCGGGAGACAGTGAGCTGTGGGAAGCGCTGGGCAAATGTTGACTGAAGGCCTGGAGCCTGATCATGTGCCCCAGGGATCAGATGTTCCAAGATGAAGGAAAATGGAAATGGGGATTTCAATGACTTCTTGTTTTACAAGAATTAGGGGGGAAAGTCATAAAGAACTTAGCTTTCCTAGCTTACAGTCTGTAACCATTGGCTCATTAAGTAAATGTTGAATAATTACTTTTTAAAATAAGGTGTCGGGCTTCCCTGGTGGCGCAGTGGTTGAGAGTCCGCCTGCCGATGCAGGGGACACGGGTTCGTGCCCCAGTCCGGGAGGATCCCACATGCCGCGGAGCGGCTGGGCCCGTGAGCCATGGCCGCTGAGCCTGTGCGTCCGGAGCCTGTGCTCTGCAGCGGGAGAGGCCACAACAGTGAGAGGCCCACGTACCGCAAAAAAATAATAAAATAAGGTGTCACATTGGGTATACAGCAGAAAATTCTGTTTAATGAGCCTAAGATTAGCACAAAGCTGGGCACGGTGTTTAAACAAAGGATTGTTGGACACAGGGCAGAAGCGATTTTTGCAAGGTAGCTTTGGTATCCACTAAGGGAAGTTGAAGCGAAGCAAACCTGGGCCCCAGACTTGCATCCTTCTCTATAGGAGGGGAAGGAGCTGGCAGGTGAGACTGATCACACGTGTGTTCACAAGTTAACACAGGTGGAACCGAGGCTACATAATTCTACATAATTGTAACAGGAAGAGGGCAAGGGTGAGGGACACTGAGAAACACCTACTTAGAAATAAGTGATCCAAAACTTTCTCCTGTCTCAAGCATCCAGGTTACTCAACATCTTTGGGACCAGGTGGTGACCCATAAAGTAGGAGACATCTACTTAGTCATAAAATCAATTAAGACATGAAGTATTTGACATTTTAATTTTTTTTTAAATTATTTTTGGCTGTGTTGAGTGTTCGTTGCTGTGTGCGGGCTTTCTCTAGCTGCGGCGAGTGGGGGCTACTCTTCGTTGCAGTGCTTGGGCTTCTCATTGTGGTGGCTTCTCGTTGCGGAGCACGGGCTCTAGGCATGCGGGCTTCAGTAGTTGCGGCAAGCAGGCTCAGTAGTTGTGGCTAGTGGGCTCTAGAGGCGCAGGCTCAGTAGTTGTGGCGCACGGGCTTAGTTGCTCTGTGGCACGTGGGATCTTCCCGGACCAGGGATATGGAACCTGTGTCCCCTGCACTGGCAGGCGGATTCTTAACCACTGTGCCACCAGGGAAGTCCAAGACATTAAGTATTTGGATTGGAGAATCGACACATGAAAACAAATGCCTCTGAGTATGCGTTTTGTCTGTTATAAGGAAAATAGTACCCACAAGCATCTCAAATGGAACTAAAGGAAGAGAACAGGAAATCAAGAAAAATCAATTGTGCTCTACCTCTGATTGCTTATGTGACTAGTACGGCACACTGCTGTCAGTCCCTTCGGTATATGGTCTCAACTTTGGAGAGCAATACTTCAAAATTATTTTCTCCGTTTTAAGTCCTCTGGTAGGGAATTCTCTTCCCAGGGGATGAAAACTTCAAGTTTGGGAGGGAATACACATACTCAAATACAATCCTAAAATGTACTGACTGGTTGCTTCCAAAGCTATACTGAAATTTATTTCTGTTCATCAGAAAAGAATTTTCTTCTGGTGGGCTTCATTTTACGTTTGTCTATAAATGACTTTCATGGCAGTGAGAGATTGTAAAGAGAAACTGTCACTCATTGTTGATCAAAAGTTTGACTCAGGGCTTCCCTGGTGGCGCAGTGGTTGAGAGTCTGCCTGCTGATGCAGGGGACGCAGGTTTGTGTCCCGGTCCGGGAAGATCCCACATGCTGCAGAGCGGCTGGGCCCGTGAGCCATGGCCGCTGAGCCTGCGCGTCCGGAGCCTGTGCTCTGCAACGGGAGAGGCCACAACAGTGAGAGGCCTGCGTACC
>NW_006790338.1:651426-716413 GCF_000442215.2 Lipotes vexillifer | reverse complement strand
CTGTGCTCCGCAAATGGGAGAGGCCACGACAGTGAGAGGCCCGCATAACGCAAGAAAAAAAAAAAAAAAAAAAAAAAAAAAAAAAAGTTTGACTCGAACAGTTGGGCTACACAGTCAGATGACTGACACGTTAAAAAGTATAAGTAACACTCGGAAGGAAACTTCCTACTGCGGCTGATACACATTTAGGATAATTTAACATGGCACTCGTAGAATGGACTGTAGCTGTTGCTAGGACAGCTATGTCCTTAAGAACATAAGTAAATAACTCCTCCGAAGTTATGAATGTACCTAATTAAGGAATTTTCCTTTCATTACAGCAAGATGGCAAATGTTAGGCTTGTAAAGTATGAGCCCTGCGCCTGGACACAGTGATTATTCAGTGGCACATTATATCTAGAGAGACAGACAGAGGCAACTGAGACCAACAGACATCAATTGTCCAAGACAGAGGTCATCTACAAGTATAATCACGTGTTGCTTGATTATACTTGCAGGACTACGGCAACCAAAGAAAGATCTTTTTAAAAAAACCTAATCTGAACACTAATTGGTTTAAAATTTTAAAGTATTCTACAAGCTGTTAGCTGAGGTGTTTTTTTTCCCCCACAATGAATATTTAAATTGCTAAGTCAGTTTCGATTTGCATGTTGTATTAACAGAGCTAGAGGTGCTATGTTTAAGTAAGAAATGAAGAGAGAAATCATGTCAGGTAATCACTGCTGACTGAAAATACAGGCAGCACACTGGTGGTCTCACGGATCTGTCTCGTTTTGACAATGTTTGGATGGAACAGACGCAGGGACACCACTTCTTCCTGTCTCTGACAACTCTCCAACCTCCTTTCTAGTCACAACCCCTGGGACCCTCGCCATCCTCTGTCTCCGGGACTGGCCAACACCATTTTTTGTGGTTAGCTCCTTACTACCAACCAGATTCGTCAGAATTATTCCAGCGAGGTAGAGGCCGCTGTCAACTGACCGGTCAGCCATCTGCGGGCCTCCTGCACCCACCTCTCTTTGGGTGTCTAGTTCCACTGTGATGCTGTGGCTCTGGAGGTGTGAGCCAATTCTGTGAATTGGCTCAGCAGAAGCACGAGGGCACTGACCGTCTCTTCAAGAAGCAAAATTAGTGTGGCGGCTGCACCCTCCTCCAGAACATGCAGAAGCCCTCCCAAGAGGAGTGGAGTGAAACCCTGGAGAAGACCCTGAACTAGGCCCTGTGGGATCTGCGGGCCCTGGGTTCTGCTTGCACAGACCTCCATCACTGTGACATCCGGAGAGCCACTTCCTAGATGAGGAGGTGAAACTCATCAAGGAGATGCACTGCACGTGGCTAACCTCTGCAGGCGGGACTGGGTGAGCATCTCTTAGAAGGCTCGCCCTCCAACAGGACTAGGAGCCTCCAGAGCCCAGTGGACTTTGAAGGACCCCTCTGCATGCCCCTGGTGTCAGAACTTCTGCCCCCTGCAGCCACTAGGCAGTTTTTTTAACCACCCTGGAGCCCTCTCCCGAGCTGTGGGCCAAATGGAAACAATAACGCTTCTGCAGCAAAAGAAAAAAAGAGAAAAAAAAAAGAAACTAAAGACTTTCTGCTCTTGCTAAACTCTATAATGTTTATTTGTTTAATTTCATGGAATGTTGTTATTAAGATTATAAATCGTATGAAATAAATGAATAAATACCAAGTAGACTCCAACTCAAGTTGAGAAGTGTCAAGATTTATTGGTCTTTCAGGTAAACAATGATTGAGAACCTAGAGTAAATATTTAGTCAAAATTTATCTTGAAAGGCAATAAATCTTGATTTTTGCTAAGGCAAGTAAGTAAATATGTGCACTGTTTGAGAGATTCTGACTGCTTTTCTATCTACTAAGTAGCTACAGTGAGTTATAATGATCTGTGACACGGATTTTCATTTCCAAAGAAATGTTTTGAATTGTTGAGTTACTTTTAATTTTTCTTATGATAAGATGCTTCAATACCAGTATTTAGAGTAGTGTAAGATAAGTTTAATAAGAAATGTTATAAATTTCATATCTAGTATATTTAAATCAGTCTAAATTTAGTATTTTTTTCATACTTGTTTTCCTCTTAGAGTTTCTCATTAACTTCTATGCCTGTCTGTTCTTTTCCTAAGGACTTTCAAGAAAATGGTAAGAAATTTAAAATGGAAATAATACAGAAATAGGCAAATGGATAAACAAATACTAACATAGTGCTTACTATATGCCTGGTTCGGTTATAAGCACTTTACACACACACACACACACACACACACACACACACACACACACATTCATTTAATTCTCTTATCATTCTGTGAGGTAGGTATTATCCCGATTTTACAGATGAAGAAACTGAGACAGAGGGTGATACAGTAATTCTGTCCATGGTTGTACATCTAGTGAAAAAGGTAGGACCTAGATGAAACACCCAATACAGCACTTTATGAGGAACAACAGTGAACTATATAGGTGAATTTCCACGTAGCCATCTCCATATGGAAGATATCACATAAATTGTCTCCTTGTGGATGACAATATGACAAGCACAGAAAATATGAATCAGTTATACAAAAGAACACAATTTAGCTCATCAATGCATTCAGCCTTGGACCTCACAAGCTTTAGCATCTCCTCGGAATATGAAGGGTGAAGTGGGGGCAAGAATACAAATCTGTAAGGTGGCAAGTAGAAGACAGTAAGAGATGAGCAGAGGAGGAAGCAATCACTCTAATTGTAGAGACTGAGGAAGGCTGTGTAGACATAGGGGCGTTTGAGCTGGGCCTTAAAGAAAAAAAAGAGATTTTGGAAAAGGAAGGCTCAAGTCAGAAAAATGGAAGCTCATTTGGAAAACACTGACTATTCTAGTTGTCTGAAGCTCACTGTAACTAGAGGGGTGTCAGGAAAAGAGCTTGGAATGGTAAACTGAACATAAGACTCCCGAATGCTCAGGGCAGAAGTCCTTACTAATCAATACGGGATGAGTATTAACGAGTAAGATACAGGAACAGCTAGAGTTGTTAGAAGCAGAACAGCAATCTGTGCTTTGGAAAGATTAATTGGCAGGAAAACACTGGGAGGGGAGAGAACCAGTCGATAAGTTACTGCCCTGGCCTGAGCTTGGGTAGGCAGTGGGCTTGGGAGCAGGTAGGCGGAAAAAGAAGGCGATACTGGGAGATAAAGTGCAAATGATTTGGTAGGCGATTCATGGGGAGAGCGTGGCAAGGGGATTGTCAAAGAGGCCCATGAAATTTTGAGCCTGCGACCGTTATATGAGAAATCTATCAGTCAGAAGGGGCGGGTGGTTTAAATGAGAAAATGCTGTTTGAAGCATTAAATTAAAAAAAAAAATAGTTCAAAAACTTTGAACTAGCAGATCAACTGATGCCTAAAACTAAGCCGGTTGAGAATAATTCCCCTTTATTGTACAAATCAATCTGAATTCAATCTTCTGTTACTTGTGACTGAAAGCATCTGATATATTTATACTGAATGTTGGTTGGTGAGGGTTCTATTACTATAACCTAGTAATTTTACTTAAACCTACCCGTTAAGAGGCTGAGGTCTCATTACAAGCCATTAGGTGGTACAAAATAATCAACATGCATTTCAGCAGAAGACACTTACTACTTTATAAAGAAGTGAGGAAGAGGAGACATAGTTGGTTGCCCTTGTTTCTTGATAGCACAGTGGTTCTCAACCAGGGGAGATGTTTTGTCCCAACAGCGGACATTTTTGGTTGCCACAAAAGGGTGAGTGGGGGTAGCTACTGGCATCTAATGGATGGAGGCCAGGGATGTTGCTAAACATTCCTCAATGCACAGGACAGCCTCCCACAACAAAGGATTATCTGGCCCCAAATGTCAATAGTGCCACTGTTGAGAAACCCTGCAACAGCACAAAGACAAGAGGGCAAGATAAAAGGTCCGTGTACTGACCCTACTTAGTCACTTTTCTCTGCAAGCAATGGATATACCATCTATTATGAGGAGGAAAAGCCCTTTCACCAGCTCTGCTTTCTTATCTAAAGAAAATGATTCATGCTGCTAGGTTAGTTTAGACAAAAGAGATGCCTCCAAAGAGAGGCCTTGTCCACACTGCACCACCATCTACTAGACTACCTGCGAGTAACATCTGCTCCAAGCCTGGGGCTCTTCTCTTCATAAATTAATCCTTCTGGTGAAACACTTGCTACCAATAACCCTTACTTGAAAAACAATGGCAGAAACAGAAGGGGCCAAACTAAGCTGATTATTTTAGACATGCAGGCTGCCGGTGGTGGAATAATGCTCCTCTGTCACAGCTTACACACCACCCCCTTCAGTTCTATCTTAAATGTGGAAGTACCAGGATTCCCCATCTGGCACCCCTGCAATCCTAGACAGAAAAGGGAGGTCAACCTCACCACCCTCAACATTAACAAAGCGAATGTTGGGCTGAGCAACTTGGAACTTATATGTTGAAAGCTTTGGGGGAAGACATCTTCTTAAGTAAACTGTCTTACTGGAATGTTCCTCTGAACCATATTAGAGCCTGAGGCAAAAGGAAAAATCCATCATACTGATCCTACCTCTATTAAAGATTCTTTATTTGTTCATCATGGATTTTTTTGTATTAATTTTGATTTTTAAATAATATTACATTAAAATAATATTTATCTTGGTTACTGAGGGTTTAGTTTAGTTTTTTTTTTTTTTTTTGGCATTCGCTTAAATTCTGTGCCCCAAACGAGCGCCTCACTCCCCTCATCTTAATCTCAGCCCTGCTCTGAACCCTTTTTCCTCACATAGGATCCATCGTGTGTCCCAATTATGTTCTTTCTACACTGATTTCCCTTGGTATTTAACATTATATTAAGCCACCACTAACTCTTTTCGTGATTCCCCAGTTGCATCTCTATTGTGACTGCTTTGAAAGGTCAATAACCTCTTATTGGCTTGGAAGTTCAGATTATCTTTTTGATTTACTTGAAAAGCACCTGCCTTTCCTTTCTGTTCTGGAACTTAGGTTTCCTTCCAGTGTGTATACAGAAGGCTTCATGTACATCAGCCTCATCTGGCCTGTAGCTTCTGTCACACACACTATCCCACCAGGGTCCCCTCTGACTTCTCTTCCACGTTACTCTCCATTCTCAATGCTCGTTTGTCTCTCCTTATTTTGTGAGAGTCTCATCTCTTTGAACTTTACAGTATCTTTAAAACACAACCTTTCCTCTTCTTTGCTGAAACCTCTGAAGAAACTCTGACAGCATCTCTTAGAGTAATTTCTACTTGAGCTATTTTAGTAATGACAACAATTTGATAAAATTAAAGTCATGAGAGTGGATCCGAATAGTACTAGGAATGGCCTCAAAGTAAAAAAAAAATCACTTTCATCAGCTTCCTTTAAGTCCACGCTGAATTCCGGCATTTTCACCCCACACCAAATCCTTTATGTTCTAGAAGATTTAGGCACTGACTTGGTCTACTTTCTTTACCTACTCTTCCCCTTATGCCTTCTTTGGCCTGCTTTCCAGTCTCTCTAAAAACACAGGTTTGCAATTGCCACCAAGGCTGATCTTTTTTTTTTTTTTTTGGTAGTACACGGGCCTCTCACTGTTGTGGCCTCTCCCACTGCGGAGCACAGGCTCCGGACGCGCAGGCTCAGCGGCCATGGCTCACGGGCCCAGCCGCTCCGCGGCATGTGGGATCTTCCTGGACCGGGGCACGAACCCGTGTCCCCTGCATCGGCAGGCGGACTCCCAACCACTGCGCCACCAGGGAAGCCCAAGGCTGATCTTTGAACCATATGTTTCATACTTGAAGAAGACAGGCTGCTTGTGTCAGGATATTTAGAGCTGGTAGGCAAGACACAAAGAAACAGCTACAACTCAGAAGCAACCACAGCCAGCCATAAATGAATGAGTGCGGCTGTGTGCCAATAAAACTTTTATTTATGGACACTGGGAAGAAAAAAAAAAAAAGCACATGACACCTTCAAGCAGGAAACGTCTGTTCCCTGGTCTTCGTGTTGCCATTTGAGCGGAACTTCCTAGAGTAATATTCCCAGCTTCTTTCCCCATTGCTTATCCAGCGCTCCTCACAGATAAAAAAAAATGAGGTATCTGACCGGGGAGTTTAAAAGAAGGACCTTGGCACATCAGCTGGCCTGCAGGGAGCAGTTTTTCTGTCTGCTATGGCAAGAGGACATGGTCTTAGGGACTCCAGTTGTGACCACATGAATAAGTCTATCTAATTTAAGGGTCCATTCTATAATATTACATGTGATCTATGAGCGATGCATGTGATATCTTGATCTCCATCCTCCTGACCTCTAGAAGCAGAATGAAGAAGCATGATTTATTAACCCTGTGAAGCCTCTATACGGATGACGGCTCAGACAGGCAGGATCCAATGACGGGAGTGGGAAGGAAAGAGGGAGGTAATCAGGAAACCAGAGCATGCCTGTTGGTGGGTGAAGGTCATTAAGAAGAGGGTCGTACAGGACAGCTGGGCTCAAGGGGCAGCCAGGAAATCCCCCACATTATTGGACACCTTTTACTCAGTTAAAATTCTTCATCCTAACAGCAGATGAGAAATATCATTTTCCTAAAGGTTTCCCATTCATTTTTAGGTCACAACAAGACCTCTCTTCATCCAAGAGAGAACCTCCCCACCATGTTTTCTGGGGGTAAAATGCAGTGATATATAATATTTGGCACTTTGGGTGCAACTGACATTTTGTAACATTTGAATTGTACATAGTCAAGACAGTTTAATCGTCCCTCAAGTTATAGTGTCAAAGATGCTGACCTGCAAGGCTGTGAAAAGGCTAGCTTGAGGCTGTGTAATAAATCAGTAGCAGGGCTGTAAACAGAAGACTAGGCTCTTGTGCTCCTAATTTATTACTTATCCTACTGAGTCTGGGTGCTTCACAGCCACCAAATCATGTGTCTATTATTTTGTCTGGTCTCTAAAACTCTGGGGGTTGAGAAGAACATCTTTATTGGTAAAGGAAGAAAGAGACCAAGGCTTTCAAACTAAGTCTATCCTCTATGTCAGAGGTATGGGCCTGGTGATTTAAGGGGGAAAGTAATTTTTAGCAAAGCTTTTGGTTCAGCCCCACATGATTTATTTACACTACTGAAAAAAATATGGACAAGACACAACCTTTGGTATACTAGTACAGACCTGGTTAGAATGATGATGACTATAGTTGATAATACTGTACTATATACTTGAAAGTTGCTAAAAGAGTAGATGTTAAAAGTTCTCACCACCCAAAAAAAAAAAAAAAAAAAGAAAAAAGTAACTGTGAGGTGACCTTTTTGTGGCAATCATTTCACAATATACACATATATCAGATTATCGCATTGTACACCTTAACATTACACAATGTTACTTGTGAATTATGTCTCAATAAAGCTGGATTTAAAAAAGAATGTGATTTTTCACTCTTTGGAAACTGATACAAGCCTACATGTCTTTGGTTTTAGAACCCTAGCTCCCATGTCTAGAAGTTGTGTATAGCATAAACCAGATTATTTTCAGTTAAAGGTAATATATAAAATTAATTTTGTTGATCATTTTTATTTATAGCCATTTAAAAAGGAAACACTCTACTTTAAACCAAGATATGAGAGTGGTACCTGGGTGAGAGGGCAGGAATCACAAAGTCATGGACGTGTCCATCACCCCACCACCCTGAGCTTGGGCTCTGGGAAGGCTGTAGCCAGGCTGGGCAGCCCAAGGCCGGCCAGTTTCTTATCTGCTTCTGAAGCTGATCATTTCCAGAGGGATCCAGGAAGATACCACCAGAAATCTCCCCTCCCCTGGCAGATGCAGTCAGTGCTGGAAGGCACGCACCAGTAGCTCACCAGAAATGAGGGAACAGGGTCAGCAGGCCATACCTTCCTCACTCTCTGAGGGGCAACCACAATATCACATCCTCTTTTCATCCAAGTTCTGTTTTTGCTGTGGAAACGGCCCACTCGATATCCTGAGCTGTTGTATCATAAAAAATTATCTGGTCCTTCTTCCTAGTTCCTGGGAGGGAGCTTCTAAAACCCTTGGAATTTCCTCAGTGACACAGGTATCTTTATTATTCATAAGCCCCTTGGATCATAGTTGAGTTAATGCTAATGAAGTAAGTCCTGGTGGACCACGAAATAGCTTCAGGATGGGCGGTGGTCACCAGAATGATCAACCACAGGATTAGAGACTTGGGACTATGAGCCTGCCTGACCTCTGGGGGAGGGAATGGGAGCTAGAGATTGAGTTCAATTCCAAAGTCAATGATTCAATCAATCATGCCTATAAAATGAAACCCCAATAAAAACTCTGGACACTGAAGCTCTGTGGAACATCCTGGTTGATGAACACATTGGTGTGCCGAGGGGTAGATGCACCCTGATTCCACGGGGAGAGGGCATGGAAGTTTTGTGTTTGGAGCCCTCCCTGACCTTGCCCTCTGAGTCTCTTCATTTGGCTGTTCCTTATTTGTATCCTTTCTAACAAAGCTGTAATAATACAGTCATTCCTTAGTATCCATGGGGTGTTGGTTCCAGGATCCCCCTGTGGATAACAAAATCCACAGATGTTCAAGTCCCTTATATAAAAGGGTGTAGTATTTGCATATAACCTACACGCTGCCTCCCATATACTTTAAATCATCTCTAGATTACTTACAATCTCTAATACAATGTAAATGCTATGCAAATAGTTGCTGATGCCCAGCAAATTCAAATTTTGCTTTCTGGAACTTTTCTGGAGGTATTAGATCAGCATGATAGCAGAGGGAACTAAAAAGGTCCTAAGTTAGTCTGAGGGGTTGGTTGGAGAGGGTGTTCTTGAGAAAGGAATATTTAAGTAGTGACCTGAAGAATGCGTTGGGGGTAGTGGTGAGGGTGGCACTATTCCAGGCAGAGGCAACCGCACATGGAGAGGCTCTGAGGCAGGTGGGAAAGAAGTGGTACATTTGAGGAACAGAGTGAAGTCAGTGTGGCTGGAACTCAGTGTGGGAGAGAGTGACAAGAGGGCAAGAGTTGAAGGTTAGGAGGTGCGCAGGGGCCAAAATCATGGGGCGGGGGGGTCATTGTAAAAATGCTGGTCTTCATGTCAAAAGAAGCGGGAAGCCACTGCAAAACGGTAAAGAAAGGTCTACCAGGGTCAATCTGAATTTTAATTAAGATCATACTCGCTGTAGTTAAAACAAGATTTATAAAAGGTTAGAATGGAAGCAGGAAGCCTGGTTAGGAGGCCACTGTAGTCATCTATGTGAACAATGACCAGGCTGGGAGCAAAGAAGGTGAGGGAGGTAAAAGCTGTTTTCAAAATTCAAATACTAAATATGCTTATCAAGTATAAAATAAAAACATAGCATTAGGATGTCTTAAAAAAAGAAGCCAAAATGTGGGTCAAGGACTTGAGCTAATCACTTCCTTCATTTGCATACAGCACTGGGTAGAACCCTAAGAGAACATCATTGTAGTTTCCAGAATATAATGAGGATATGGAACCCTAGAGCTTATCAGCAGTTTGATACTAAATGGTTAAAACGTTGAATATATGTAGAAGAAACAGTTAAAGGAAATGAGCTTATATAACCTAGAGAAAACTGAAATATGACTTGATCCATTCACTAAGAACATTCTATGGGCTAGGCTGGTGGTTTCTCAAACTTTGTATGTGTGCAAATCAACTGGAAAGTTTGTGAAATCTCTAGGCCTGATCCTAGAGATACTGACTTCAACAGGTCTAGGGAAGAGTCCAACCAAGGCTCCCCACATCAAGCTCATGATTCACCACGCACATGGTGCTCCAACCACCAGTCTGAGAGGTGCTGGGGTCCTGCCCTCTTGGCCCATGGGTCCAAGACAGTGGAGGTGGGTGGAGTCAAGCAGGAGGAATGCTCAAATTTACCTGGGGAATTAGAGTGGGGTTTGGGAAGAGTGGTCAAGGAAGGCTTGGAAATAAGTCTTTAAGGGTATAAAGGATTTTTCACACCTACAAGTCTTCAACAAAGCACAATACAAAACTGTACCCAAACCCTGGCTGTCACCCCTGATCTCAGGGCACAATGCTTTGCAGGCCTGCTCCATTTTTCATCTGAAACATGTAAAGGAGTTTCATGTTGTTTTTTATTAATATAATTTAATTAAAACATTTTCTATATTAGCATATTTCAAGGTATAAAGTCTTGTCTACAGTCATATTTTCTTCTGCTAAAATGAACTTTTAGTTTACCCCCATGCCTCAATTTCTGGGACTGTATGTGGCCCATGTCTGTTGAATGAATGAATGAATGACTAGATGAAAATATTAACGCAAGAAATAAGTTGGTATTAGGATAGTACCAGATTTCCTTATCTAGAGATGTATTTTTAAAATGGCAAGTTTTTCACTTAAGTATGTTTCTGCTTTTAGGCAGTATAATGGATTTTAGAAAACCTCTCCAGTAGCTCTTACTCTTAGGACTTCATGAAAAGCTTAGTTTTTCAAGGAACTTAGTTAGAAATTAAGAGAACCTACCTCAGTCTGTCCTAAAAACACACCAAGACCGATTTCCCTCCCAATGAAAGGTCAGTAAATAGAAACTTTTAACTCAACATAGAGTCCAATAGTATATTAACACTTACTTTAGAAGTTTAGCCGGAAATGAACACATGATGAGAACAATGTTAACCATAAAGGAAGCTACAAAAAGGGACAAGAACTTTCCAGACCAAAGTATAGCAACAAAGACTAGGAGAAATGAACAGCTTTTAAAAAAAAAAAAAAAAAAAGATAGCACAGCTATGGCCTATGAAGTTCAGGAAGGTCTATCAAAAGATCCCTATCTTCTGAAATTCAAAATGATTTTATTCTTCTGAAACATATCAAAGACCAACATGTGACTTCTATGATGAGAATACCAGGAATAAATCAAAAAAGCAAATTTATATCCTATAAAATCAAACGGCCTACTTATATAAAGTGATCAAATCTCTCTGAATTTTAGGATGTGAAATAGTTCAAAACCCAAATTATATAACATTCTTCTTCCATAGTCATGGTACTATTTCAGTGTATATTCACATTCTTCATATACATTTATTTTTATTTAAAATGAATTTCCTGGACCTAGAAACTTAGACTGCAAAAAAGTAATTTATCCAATGACAAACATCAGAGTCAATAAAAAAAAAAATTCCCATCTCCTGTCCTCTTAGTCAAGTGATATTTCTAATGTTTTAAATTCTCTTACCCACAGGGAAAAGGTATTACTTATTAAATGAGGTTTAAATAGAGGATCACATTAATCTAATTTCCCCTAATCTTCTATAGACATTCAAAGAATCACAGAATGAGAAATAAAAAAGGGACCATACAGAGCAAAACCATCCCCTCTAAAATATCCCAGACAGATGGAAGTGTTGGAGGGAAACTCAAAGACCTTTGTGTGCTATAGTTACTTATTTAATTGGCTTCCAATTTTCAAGTTCTGTGAGGACACATAGTGGGATTATCTTGTTCACTAAACATTAAGCATAGTGCTTAAAACATAGTAGAACTTCAATAAATATTTGCAGAAGGGCTGAATTAATAAATCTCTTCATCCTGCAGAGGAGAACACATAGCTCAGACAAGTTAGGTGACTGGCCTTGAGGTTCTTCTGGTCTCATTGGCCAAGGTCCTTGCCACTCTACTCATTTTCACCCACGGCCACCAAACCCTCCTCAGTAAGGGAAAATCCATTCTACTCTGGGCATTTCTGTTACTTTGATCCAGTGGAATTACACAAAGTAAGCCTATTTTCTCTTCTAAATGGCAGCCTTCAAACAATGTGGAGACGACTTGTGTCCTCCCTATTCCAGGTTACATTTGTGTGGCATGGTTTTTAGTCCTTTCACTATCCTATCAGGTGTCAGTAGATGTGGTTGTTTGTTCTTCCAGAGCAGCATCCATAACTGAAATCTCCAGGTGTGGTCTTGCCACAGTGAGGATGTGTTCTCTTCTTTCTGGACCTGCTTTGTGAATGCATTTGGTGTAGCCACAACAGCACAAATGCTGGCTTCCCCATGGCTTCATCTGCATGCCCACATGAGCATGAGACCAGAAGAACCTACCTTCTATATTTGCCTTTAATTTTCTGAATATAAGTATAGTCCTATCTATTAATCCCTACTAAATTTCACCTTGTTTGGTCCATTTCTCTAGCTTGTTTCAGAATCTCGATTCTCTCATTCAACATATTAGCTGTCCAACCTAGTTTTGAGATAAGCTGCAAATTTGATAAGTATGCCTATGATATCTTTATCCAGGTAATTATTGTCCTATGTGGGCAAATAATAAAAATAGCTAATCCTTATATAGCACTTACCATGTGCCAGGCCCTGTTCCAAGCCCTTTTAACCCATTTCATTCTTACTACAAACTTCTGGGGTAGATGTGATTATTTTCTCACATCTGAGATTTTTAAATGGAGGTACAGAGAGGTTAAGTAATTTACCCAGAGTCACAGAGTTAGCGAGTAGCAGATCTAGAAACTTAGCCAGTCTGATTCCAGAGTCCTCGCTCTTAATTACTAAAGTGTGCTGCTTCTCATTGTTATCATGTACCTTTACTGACAACATTCTAGGCTGAAAGGAATCCATTAGTCAATGATCCTTGGGTAAAGCTGCCAATCATTCACCATTCACAAAATGACATAACTAGAGTCTCTGATAACCCAAGTTTCTCTGTCTTGAGGGTTTTGCCAAATGCTTTTCTGAACACTAAGCATGGATCTGACTTAACTGCCTAGTAATCCCTCATTTTTCCTTTGTGCATTTTCAACCAGACTATAAAGTCCTGGGGGTCCACGCCCCATCTATGCTTGTCTTATATCTCCCATCTCACCTACTACCTAATGAGCACATGACAGAAATTCAAGTTTTATCTTTGAAAGATGGTACTAAAAGCTGAGGCGATGTTCCCCTGAGATTAATTCTGCAGGAAGTAGGAGGATAAAGTTTAAAATGCGGGAGTGAGGAGAGACACCTTTTAGCACTTGAGCTTTCAAGCTGTCTACAACAGGGATTCTCTGACACGAACTCAAACATGGATGTATGGGTCTCCAAACCAGTGGCCATGATGCTTGACCCCTTTGCCTCTCAGTCTCATCCAACCCCCCCATACCCTTTTTTGGGGGTAGTTATTCTAGATGTCTTTGAATAGCACAGCCTGCACCTCACTCCCACTTAGACATCCTGAGGTGCCCAGTAGAGCATGTGTGTGGTGTACCTGAAGGGTTTAATAAATGCTTGTTGAAATAAACCCTCCACTAAAACTCCACTTAAGGATTTTAGTGTCAGCAACCCCTCCGTGGTCATATTCAAGGTTGGGGAAATAGAACTTAGCCCTCCAGCATGCACAAAAAACTAACTAACTAACTAACTAACTAGAGATTACTTCTCTGGGAGATAACAATCAAATACACTCAAAAACAAAATAACTTAGACAATACAAAGTGAGAAGGCAACAATGGACTAAACAATTCTCATTTATCCAAGCTATTTATACGTTTTGAGGGGCATAGCTGAGTCTTCCTTAATTGTGTTATTCTACTCCAGTTGGCTGCTTGCCTATATTCCTTAAGTCAAATAAACCTTCACTGTATTACCGTCCCTAATAAGTGGGAGACACATTTGAAAATAGTAGTAAAGATATCACGGAAAGTCAATGTCTTTTTATTTCTGTCTCTCATTTCCTTAGGAGATCTGGCACTCTGGCTACTAGAGGATACCCTAATTTTTCACACGGGAATCAAAACAGATTTTTGGCTATGCTAGAATTTGCTTTTTCAGGAGCATAAGTTGTAAGTTGTATAACTTTCCTTCTTGGCACTTGAAAACCTACAGACCTTTCTTTACCTAGACTCACATGCACAATTAGTTCCCAAATTCAATTTCTCTTTTTCTTAAGAATTGCCATTCTGCATGATTTACGCTGAGGCCAATAAGTAACTAACTATGCCCAACTCAGAAATATTGCTTACTTTCAGACTGGCAGCTATTTAATGAATAATTAACCACTCCATACTTTCTATCAGGGATGCTTATATTACCAGGGTAAAGGTATCCTTTATGTCTAAACGATGTCATAAAACAGGCCTTTGCCAGAAAGACGCCCTCATTTATCACATGAAATGCCACGTGGTATTAACAAGGTCGATACTGTTTGTTTAATATATTTTGCTTTCATAGGGGCTTGAAATGATTTGTTTTTGCAGCTGTAACAGAGTTAAATTAGGGATTTAGCTTCAGCTTAGCTAGTTGGGCATATATAACCAGGGGCTATTAATTATCTGCCTAGAGGCCTTTGGTCATCTTCCCACAATTTACAGCAATCTTGGGGTGCTGAGTTACACCACAAGCAGCCAGGTTCTATCCTAAAATAATCAATCTTGGCTTCTCAGGAACTGAGGGGAGATTAAATAATTCAAATTTTTATTTCTTATTCCACAACACCTCCAAAACACACACACATGTAAATGTTCTTAGTGCACAGCTTCTTAGTTGAAAGACTAGCTTCAGACATGCGTTCCCACAAATGAGAAACTAAAAAAACAAAAACAAGAACACTTTTCTGACCTTAAAGAACCAATAATCAGCCCCCTTCCCCTTTTCTCTCTTCTCACACAGCTGTTCTGCCTTAAATGGACCAGGGGGAGAGGAGGAAATTTGCTCCGAAGATAAATTTGTCAAAAGCCTGCACTAGGATCCTCATTCCTCACTACCTGCTTGTGAATGTCGGCTGGGAGCAACTGCTGAAAAGCTTGGGGTGGAGGGGTGGCGGGAAGCAAGGGGAGAGTAGAAGGGGAGAGAAGGGGCGGGGCAAAGAAAAACTGGAGTGCAATGCAAGCAAAAAGGAAATCTCACACTCACACTCAGACACACACACACTCACACTCAGACACACACACACTCACACTCACTCACTCAGACACACAAAGAGAGGGAAAAAAGGCTCCCCCCACCTCAGGTCCTAACAACATACTTCTTTATCAGAGGTTCACTGTCAATCAATTAGCTGAGGCAGCAGGGGTCTGTGAGGTGGGGGGCACCCGTGGAAACAATGGGCAGTCCTGTTGTATTACTATTTAATCACTTTTGCTAAATAAATAGAGCAGCCCCAAGGTGCTGTCATGTCAAGGGAATTTATAACAAAAAAAACTTCATTTTTCATTGGTCATTCCTTTTCTCCCTTCAGGACAAGAGAGGGTTATTACTGTAGCCTTAAGTTCCATCTTTGTGTTTCTTGCCTTTGATTCCCACTCGGACCCTGCCACTTTCTGGCACTAATTTGTCAGGCTGAACAAAGAGAGGATTTGTACCTCCTGTAAGGTCTCAATTAGGAATGGCTTCTGCTGTATTATGTGCCATTCAGAGAGGACACAATGCGGGTAATTACAGGAATTTGCACTAAATGGCTGAAGAATTCACAGCAAAACTCCCCCCACCCCACCCCACCCCGTCCCCTTGGGCTTACCCCTCCCAAGGGCTGGGGGGAAAAAAAGGAAAGCAAAATGCTCTGAATGCCAGAGAGATGTAATTACCAACAGCAGTCCCAAGAAGTTAAACAGCAGCCAAAGGAGTAAAACCACAAAAACTGACAGTGTGAAATGGTGGAGGGGATCCCCTCAGCTCACTGTTTTCCTGCTGTCTCTTCCGTTAACATTTTCAATTTCAGTTCAGAATCAGGAACACTGCCCCACAGTGGGCTGTCCGATTTCACCTTCAGATTACAAAGCAGTAAGACACTTCAAGACCGGAGCTTTACATCTCTTGTAGCATCTATAAAAAAGGGCCTGGGCCCTTTTATCACAATACTCAATTGCTAGGTTTCTTGTTTGTTGGGAAATTAGAGGAAAAAATCTGTATGTATTAGTGCCAAGAAAACCATGCATCCATTGAGGGGAAATAGATATGTACACATGTCTAATTCCAGAAGAAAACCGGGCTACTGCCTTATAATTGAATTTATACAGCATTTTGTGAACAACCTCATTTAGAACCACTTACAGGTACATATACCCCATAAATATTTTAATAAGCTGCACAGTCATTTGTTTTAGCATTAATATTTTAACACTACAGATGCCCCATTGCTGAACATAATTTTGAATCCCAACCAGTGACTTCATTAAAGAAGCATTCCTCATTTTCTGCTACAGACGTGTTTCTGTAAAGCTGTACTAAAGCACCAGCAAATTAATTGTTCTTAAATACCACTTTCCTCACGTGCTCCTCTGCTCAGGAACGTTCTGGGACTTCAGGGTCAAACAGGAAGTTCAACCTTATCAAACTGCCCTTTTTTTTTGTACCGCACCACCTCTGACAGCTCTCTAATCTGACCTGTGGACCTAACTTCCGCAGCCCAGCTCACAGTTGCCATTTGGCATTGGTGATGTGAGCATCTGATTAGTGTCTGTTTTCCCCAGGGGACTGCAAGTTCCATGAAGGCAGGGACAGGGACCACGTTTGCTTTCTCGCAGCACTGACTCGTCCAGGTGCACCTGAGTTTGGGGCATGGGGTCAGAAACTCAGCTCACGATAAATGGTAGAATGAAAAGAAGAACTTAATTTTCAAAGGCATGTTCTCAGGAATAAGGAGCAGCAAATATAAAGGCCCTGGAGGCATGAATGACCAAGGTAGGTTCCAGAACAGCAAGAAGACCACTGTAGCTGGGTTTCCTAATACAGGGCAGCCATGGATCTGGAGAGGAAGCCATGGAACAAACCACACATAATCAAATACAACTATAAAAAGTTCAAGCACATGTTAAGAAATACACAGTTATGCAAAAGCATGTATTTTTAAAACCATAACCTCAGGCATTTGGGGATGGTCAGAGTCCATTTTCTCTGCAAGGGCTCTTTAAGTTTCAAAAAAGGATATAGAAAATTCTTCACCTACAGAAAGAATTTAGTGAAGTGAGGCCAACTGCACTATTTTGTAGATTTAAAAGCCAACATTTGTGGCTCCCCCAAATAGCAACTGAATGACATCATGATAAAGAGCTGCTCAGTGCAATCTTCCACTTTTAAAGTTTATTCATCAAAAATATTTAAAGGGGGAGGGACTAAGTGGACATAAATACTTGTAGTCTAAAGAGGCTCACTTAAACCATGAAATACTGTGAATTAGCTTCTCCCTAAAATGATAAAGCCAAGATTCAACTAAAAACGATTTACTGGACTTTTTGACAGTTTGGGTTGCTATACAACCAGGTTTTTCACTGAATGTGTGTTTTTATGAGGATGAAAAGTTAGGGGACACGAGTACTAAATGAATAAACAGCTGGTTTAGATTAACTGTGTTTGTGAGAAACATAAATCAATTTTTAAAGTTCCATCTGCTATAATAATCTTTGATATAATAAACAGCCTCCCAGATAATTTAGAAAACATTCAGAGGTTTGCTTACCAAGTTTTGATATTTTTCTTTTGAGACTCTGCCCCCTACAGGAGATGAAGTATTCCTACCTGAGGTAGGAAACCGGTATTCCAGGCGCGCTTACCCATAACCCACGTGTACCACAAAGCAACGGAGCGTAGCAGTTTCTGATGGAAGAGGGGGCACTGAAGTGAAATTAAAAATTTCTACTTGAGAGTCAGCCGCACTGTACAAATTAGGACTGACTTCTCCCCATGCCAAATGAGAAACCTACCTGTGCCCCACTAGAACTCCAAATCAAAGCATGAAGGTAAAAGCTGAGCAGCAAAGGAGTTTTAGACTACATTACCCCTGTCTCCTGGGTTCCCTATTACCACCCATCCCCACCCTATTCTCCAGCCAGCTATTCAGTGAGCACCTGATTCACACAGCAAAGGGCAGCATCCTAAAACATGGACCCTAAAGCAGCTGCCCCAAGTTCTATCCCAGCCCATTATGTGATCCTTTTCCTACTCTTTTCCACTTAGCTTCCTTCTCCCTGTCTCTCCTACTCAACTTTCTATGGCTTTTTCCTGTTTTAATTTCTCCATCTGCTAGATGTGGTGGACCTGAGGAATGGTACCCTCTACCTGCATCTCTCCTTCCTCTGAGTGTCAGAAATGCTACTCAGGTGGTACAGAATGTGGGCAGGGCACACTCCATCAGGAAGCAAACTTAGGAGAGGAAGGTGAAGTAGGAGCCAACGAAGGGACCATCTTTTCTAACACCTGAGGCTTTTCTTGCCTCTTTTACTAGAAAGTTTCCCGATTCATACTCTGGTCTCTACCTTGAAAATTAAGCTGAGCTGTTCTCCCTGATTCCAATAACAAAGCAGATTTGTTGCCCCTCTCAGCAGTCTAAAGCCACAGGAGTGTACCAAAATTCCAGCATGTCCACAGAGTAAGCACTTATAAATTACTGTTGAATGGCTGAACTTTGAAATATAATATACGCACTAGTATAATAAGACACTGAAATGTCAATAATTTCTAAAAACTGTGCTAAAACCAGCATCTCCTTAGTTCAAAAGCATTTTCCAAAAGTAGCTGGCTGACTTAACACAAGGTCACTCATGCCTGCACACATACGGCCCTCACCTAGTACAGCTTCTTTTTTTTTTTTTTTTTTTCAGACTTTATACTTCTTTCCATGTTATTTTCTAACCTTGTTACATTAAACTGTCATAGTGTTACCTAAATTTAATATCCTACTACAAAATGAAACATTTTATTTTTAAATTTTATTTATTTTTTTAAATAGTTCCCTGTGTTATACAGTAGGGCCTTGTTTATCAATTCTGTATATAATAGTTTGCATCTGAAAAGCTAATTTTATTTATTTATTTATTTTTAATTTTTTTTTTTTGCTGTACGCGGGCCTCTCACTGTTGTGGCCTCTCCCGTTGCAGAGCACAGGCTCCGGACGCGCAGGCTCAGCGGCCATGGCTCACGGGCCCAGCCGCTCCGCGGCATGTGGGATCTTCCCGGACCGGGGCACGAACCCGTATCCCCTGCATTGGCAGGCGGACTCTTAACCACTGCGCCACCAGGGAAGCCCAGTACAGCTTCTTTATTGGCTCAGGGTTGCTGGTCTCTCCTATCCCACCCTGCAAGTGTCTGCTTCCCAGTTACCGAGGCCCTCCAGACAAAGCAGGGATGATTCACTTAATCTCCCCTTTGGGTAAATTATTTTTCAGTAGTAAAGGCAATCATCATAACTAACTTAAATTCAAAGTTTCACTGTGCCACCACTATTTGGTTTTTCAATGCAGGAACAAGCACGAAATTGAAAATTTAGTCTTGACTGGTGGTGAGTTTCCTGTTCATTTCTAAACAACATACTTAAATCTGATACACTTGAATTGAAAATTTCCAAATCAGGCTTCCAATTAAAGCTACCTTCATGGTAAATTTCTTGTGACAAATTGTGGGGTTTACTGAAATAACCTGATTTCATTTACAGGAGATATATAGACTTGGTTTAGTGCGGGTTGTTTTCTTTCCGGTTTACTGTCTGGGGGAAGGTGAGAGGAATGGTGAGTAGGGGAGAGAAGCAGTTAATATAGGGTTTTTAGAACTAACAGATGACTGCCTTGGCCTCCACCTTGTATCTCACCCTCCACAGCAGTTCCAGTAGCCCCAGGCTTCCCCAGGATGAGGCACCGGCCCATCGTGACTCAGAGGTCATCTGCTGAATCATCTTAGCCCTGCTCTTAGCCACCTCCAGGTTTTCTGTCAAGGCTGACTTTCTGGATTCTACCTTAACAGGGTTTGACAAGGTCGTGATCAATGACAGTTACTGACTACAGACATCTTCCTCGCCTAAGGAGTGCTAGTAGTCAGCTTTGGGCTTGAATGTCTCTTAGGAGACAATCTGTGACATCCACATTCCCAGTGCCCTTTATTTAAGAAGGCTAAGGAAATGTCATCACAGCAGACTCAGGAAGCCTGAGTTCTAGCCCGGCATATGCTTCAGCCAAGTCATTCTGACTCAGTGGGTAGATCAGAGCTGCTTCTGCTTAACGTCACCAGCACGGCATGAAGACGGACAGATGGTTTAACATAGCAAAAAACTCCTTAAAGGAGAGATGCCTTTTAAACAAGAGGTAGCTAGGACTGGTCTCTTGAGGGGATTTTTAAAGTGAATTCCAATTGTGGGATTCAGGATTGTTCTTCAATGAGCTTTAGGCTGAAAATTTGTTTCATACCTGCACATTTGAAACTCTGAGCAGTGAGTCCTCGTTCCAAAGACAAAGTCGTCAGGATGCTGAGGAAGCTGGTGGTCACAGACTGGCGTTTGTTCTTCCTGAGTTCATGCCCACCCATCTGATCCTTGGGTTTGGTCCTCAGCGTGACCTGCAGGTTTTGTTCTGAACTCCTTGCCACATTGGCAGCTGTTTTCAGAGCCTCCATCCACTCCTGGGCCCTCTGCCGGGTCTCAGCACGGAGGCGGAGGACATCTTGGGGGAAAATGACTTGAAAGCAAGAGTCACAGTCATCCAGGTTGTCCATCTGGACGGCCAGACACACATCCACATTGTAGCTCAGCAGGGGATCCTCGTCCAGCGTGCCAGGCTGAAAAGCCATCAGGTAGGCCGGGCTCAGGACAAACGTAAATGCCTTCCAGTTGTTTTGGATGGTCAGCCTGTACAGCGTCCCCGATTTGAGGATGTTTTGGTACTCTTTGGGGCTATCCAAGACAGGGGATGGCACGAGCAGCTCACTGGATTTCTTCTGCAAACAACGATTCTGTGGACAGTCGACATGATGACCGAGCCCCGGTGAGTCAGCCAGCTCCTCTGGCCGTCCCATGTGAGCAGGCACGGCGGCATGCACACCCTCCCAAAGCTTCTGCCCCCAGTCCAAAGCCTCCCGTGGCGACTCTGCCTTTAGTTGCAGCTGAGTGTTGTCATACAGAACAGTATCCACCAGCCTGGCCTCGAGGTTGCCCAGAACAGATATGCTCTGGAAGTGTGACAGCTGGTACGTTGCATAGAGGTTTTGATTCCCACTGCTGTCGAGGCCATAGAAGTCTAAGCTGTAGGCGGAGAGTTCTGCGTAACAGCTTTGCCAGTAACTGTCATGGTCCTTCCGAATCTCCAGGTAACCCTTTTTCAGAATGTTTGGGAATGCCTCCTTGTGTTCTAGAAAGAAAGGGGGAAAAAATTAAAAGAAGCAACATATTAATCCATTAATCCATTGATATGAATGAACTGAATGAGATGAAAAGGCAGGTGCCAGAAACCAAACAGATCAGGGGTTGACATCCTTCTGGCTCAAGAGTAAGTACTGGGGAGGGGGGTGTTTGGGGTTCATGGTCAATGTGACATGCATAAGTCTGTTCGGAAAACAGAAACACCGAATGACTGGGACTATGCCATGTGGGCCCATGAAACAATTGCGCTTTGCCAGGATTTCTTGTTTTCTAGATGACGTTCTACAGAGTACCAAATACGAGAGAGAGAATGTTCCTCCTGCCACCTGACCTAACTCCCTGCTAATACTCATCTTTCTTTAGGTAGGTAAAGCCAGGAAGGGCCAGTGGAAGGACCAGAGCATGAAGTGCACTGCACTTCTCATAAACTCCTGTTTCTCAGATGCCCCCATCAGTCTTCAAGGCCAGGCCATGAGCCTTCTGGCTCATAACCAGTGCTCCAGCCGTGCCTCGACTACTCACTTCTTAGATCTCTGCTTGGATAGCAGTTCCTCTCACCTCTGAGCCCGTTTATGCTGTTCCCTCTGCTTGCAATGCCCCTTTCCCACCAGTTCCACCAGCTATGACACACTTACCCTTCACTCAGCCATCCTCTCTTCCAGAAAGGGAGTTTGTCCCGACTCTCCCAACCCCACTCCCTCGCCTGCACAGACACATACCTCGGTCAGTATCAGGGATCCCTACTATATTATTCCTCTCTAATGGGCTCGCATCAGTCTGTATTATAAAACAGTTTATAATTTTTAAATTATAAAAATAATTTATAATTTTTAAAGAAGTGTGTCTTCGCCACTGGTCTGTAAGCTCCACTGAGGACAGGGGCAAGGCCTGTCCTGTCATCCTTATATCACAGCACATAGTGTAATGCCTGGTACACAGTAGGTACTTAGTAAGTACTTGTTGAATTAGAATAGAAATAAAGCTTCTACTGTAATGTCCAGCATATAATAGGTATAATTCTCTTCCCTTCTCTTCCCCTGTGTTTCACAAGTTCATCTGGTCATGCCATCTTTAATCAGTGATGAGCTGCAACAGATACAAATTTCATACTTTAATAAAAGGGGACTGTCACTTGGGAGATGTCCTGATACTTTCAACAGGCATGAAAATGAGGGAGCTCTCCTCTCTAGTAGAGCTTTTCATTTCTGAGATGTTTCTCAATCTTTTTGCTGACACACGTCGGAGACAGTCAAAAACTAATTGAGTCACTCCCTGAAGAAGAGAAATCACATTCCCAAAGGGTACGATTTCTGATCTTGGCTGGAGAAAAAAAAAAAAAAAAAAAGAGTAGCACAGATTTAGATCTTCAGATAGCAAACCAAAAGAGAAAATGAGAGAAATGCGGCAGAGGAAAGCCAGTTTTACCTGCTTTACATCTCTGCTCCTGACATTCATCAGTATTTCTGTGGTAATTCAAAAGCCATTAATTTCTTGCAACCCACACTAATCCCTTTGCAGAGAGAGATAATGGATGCCTATTCTCCGTTTTCCTTTCTGATAATGCAGTAAGAGAGGCAGTGCTGTTAGAGACACTGAGGCCGCCTCTCCTCTCATTTCCATCAGGTGCCGATGACAGTTCAACCTTTTCCATAATAAGACCCATAACCTCGCGTCCCTCCATCCCCATCCCTCCTGTGACCTAACAGCTCAGGCATGCATCCCCGAATAAAATAAAAACCATCTCTCTTGCTTTTAGCTAGGAATTTTCCTCTCCTTTTCTTTCCTCCCTGAGAGCTTTTTACAACAGCTTCCACGAATTAGAAATTCTAACTATAATTGGACCCAAGCCAGAAGCAAACCTCACTCCTTTCTGACTGTATAAGCTAGGGTGGCAGATGCCAGCTTGGGTGGACTGAATAGAAGTCTAACAGGGAGTCTCAAAAGTTCCCCCACCTTCTTGCTGCAGAATAAGGTAAAGAATGCACTGTGTTTCAATATTTTCTCCCCACCTCGGCTCAGCCCAGAGGGGTGTTAATCATAGGAAATGGCCCATCCTTATAGGCTGCAGTTTGTAGTGTAATTTCTTGGAAAAGAAGAGAACAGATGTGATCAGGAAACTATTCTCAGCATGTATTCCTTTCTGGAGGGCCTGTTTATTTCAAACCTTATTAATATGTTGTGTGTGAAGTATTAATTATCTGACCGTAGAGGGCTGGAGAACTACCATTTCTCTTTAATCTCTAGCTGCTACTTTCTACTGAATCTGAAGTTTATTTTGAATATTTTTGCTACTGACAAATCAGAAGTTATATACTTAAATCTAAGCTTTCGTTAATTTACTATAGTTCAACTTTTGTTTCCCCGGACCATATCATTTCATCACATACATTCTTCTAAAGTGTTCCATTTCACGAATGAACAATATTACCTCTATCTTAATTAATATCATAAATGGTTCAGGTAGAACAGCTGACAAAGATTATCGCCGTTTCCCCAATGAAAATAGAGAAAGGTGATCAAAATGAATCACTGTGTCTGTAAGTTTCATACTGAAACCATAAGAGAGTAATTCCCTTGTGAAAAACAGCAAGAAGCAAAAACAAAAACATAAACAAAAAGAACTTGAGAACTCTTTGCTTCCCCACTGCTTTCCACTGTGGCTAGTTACAAAGACCTGGGTCAGTTCCTCCTCAACAAAGACCCCTTTTCCTTCTCCCCCTGGTCCCACAGTACCCAGCGCAGTGGCTTAAGGACAAAAATTGCTACTGATTGACGAGGAAGAGGGGATTTTTTCCCCTCATGAAGCTGATTCATTTCTGTACTGCCAACCCACTGAAGAGTTCCTCTTTTGCCATTATTTCCTCTTTCTGTTCTCAAAAAAGTTCCCATTCTCAGGCCACCATCTTAATCAAGGTCTTAAATGGGCTCCCATTTCAAGTCCTCCCCCCGCACCCCACCATGTCACACTCAGTTACCGGGGTAACCTTTCTGGATCACTCATAACCTTCCCCATGCCCTCCTCATCAGCCCAAAACCCTGCACAAGTTTCCTGGTGCTACACAATAAAGTCCAAACTCCTTAGACTGGCCTTAACACATTTTCTCATGGAAAATGTCAAACACAGTCAAAGGCATAGCCATAGAAGAGTAAAATGGGCACCTGTGGGCTCACCCCTCAGCTTAAAAGTCATCAGGTCTCCGCTCTTCTTGTCTCCTCTTTCCCACTCCTCTCCAACTCTTGCTTTTTATTGTTTGCTTGTTTGTTTTTGCTGGAATACTTGAAAGCAAATTGCAGACATTTTATCATTTCTACTGTAAATATTTCATGCTGTATCTCTAACAGATAAGAATATATATATATATATATATATATATATATATATATATATACCAGTTTCACACCCCAAACATGAATAATTCCTTATCTAATACCCAGTCTGTATCTCATTTCCCCAGATTCTCTCAAAAAATTTCTTTATACAGATGGTTTACTCGATTTAGGTCCACACCTTGATTTGGCTGGTAGGTCTTTTAATAAGCCTCTTTAAATCTATAACAATTCCCTCTTTATCCTTTTTTTTTTTCATGCCATGTATTTATTGAAGAAATTCATTCCTTTGTCCTGTAGAACTTCTCACATTCTGTATTTGGCTGAGTGTATCCTCACGGTATCAGTCAAATGCTCCTGTTGCCCAGGTTTTCCATCAACTGCTATTTACTTATTTTATTATTATTTTTTTAAATATTTACCTATTTATTTGGTTGCACTGAGTCTTAGTAGCGGCAGGCAGGCTCCTTAGTTGCAGCTCGCCAGCTTCTTAGTTGCGGCATGTATGTGGGATCTAGTCCTCTGACCGGGGATAAAACCCAGGCCCCCTGCATTGGGAGCACAGTCAACCACTATGCCACCAGGGAAGTCCCTCATCTGCTATTTAGATCTCAAGATCCAGTTAGGTTTTTTTTTTTGTTTTTTTTTTCATGCAAGAATATGTTACAGGTGGTTGTCCTACTTGCAGGGATATGGACATTGATTAGGAGGTTCAGGTGATGTTAGCCTGACCCCTCCGTTTTAAGTTTCCCCAGGGACCTTTCACACTGCAGCCACTCTCTTCCACTCCCCACACTCCAGCCAGGGGACCTGCTGTGGCTTCCATTACTGGCCCCTCCCGACCTTCAGGCATTTTCTCTCCCGGACTAGATTTCCCTGCGTCTCTGCTTGTCCATGTTTTCATCATACGTGAGAGCTAGTATAAAATCTCACCTTTTCCTGAAGCCTTTCTTTGTCCCCTCTAGTTGAACACAACTGTCCTCCTCTGAAGCCCCATGGCTCTATGGCTACACCACCCTGATGACTCATATTTCAGATACTATTTCACACTCATCAAATATGTACTAAGTTATATAATAAAAGTATTCCAAGAAAATCAATAAGAAATGATTTTTAAAAGTTTCTGCCTCCACATCCCGGCACCCGCAATCCTTCTGCCCAGACTGTAGAGCGTTTGATAGGAAGCCTTTAGACAGTATACATATGTAATAATAATATTATAAATAATAATTGGAAACCAGCATGTCCCAGATCACAATAAATGAAACATTTTAGGTAAACGTTTAATTCACCAAGAAAGTCTGAACTGCCTGAGTCAACACCATGAATGATGTCATAAGAATAGGACTTCAAAGATCAGACAGTAGTTTAAAATGAAAGATAAAGAGCAACGTTTTAACATTTTCAAAGAACTCAAAAGCCTATGTGGTGTCAGTATTCCAAATCAAAATTATGTAGGCAAATTTAAAGGAAACATTTAAGTTCTTACAACAAGATGAATAAATGTGAAAGGAAGCCGAAGTAGAGAGTGAATGGAGTACCAGGATGCTACAGAACCACATTCTGTCCTAGACAAGCCCAAAAGGACTGCCCCTCAAAGTTCAACAGATTTATGACATTTCCTTTGCCCTTCATCATCTTTCTTTTCAGTTTCTCTACAGGTTATCTAGGCTATTGTTAGCTAAAAGGATAGATGATTTTAAGATCTGAAAGCCTAGGAAACAGGATTTACAACTACACACGGGCTCAAAACTAAGGGAGCAAAGCAATCTGACACACATTTACTGAGTACCAACTATGTGCAAAGTAGAACACTAAGATTTATTGGAGACCCAAAGATGACAGACATCCTCAAGGTGCTTACAATTCAGTGTTGGCAAATGACTCTAATAGGAGGCTTCCAGATCAATGATAAAGGAGGAACCATAGCGCCACTTCAGAGCAAAGACACTTCCATGACTTGGCTCTTCTTCATGAATGGCTAGTGCCAATGACCTGTACTCAACTGCTACTGTCTCTTGACTTCCAGATCCCATCCCCAGCCTCCCAGACTACAGTGCCACTTGGTTCAACCTCACCTCACAGCTCTGACCCAGGTGCTGCCAGCACTACATGACAGCCTAGAGCATAGGAGAATGTGACGAGACTCCCTCAGACACAGACAACCTGAGAACTGTCTGTCTACTCACTGGCCAGCCCCACTTCCTCCTCCAAGACTGCACGCTTCTCTAGGGTTAGTTACAACCTCTAGGCTTCAGGACTCAGCCCTAGTCCTCAACTCCAATTTCTGGACTTCCCCTCTTACTGAATGGCCTGCTCTTAGCTCCACGCACCCTCGGAGTAATAGCCCCTTCTGGCACTGTCTGACGCAGAGACAGGAGGCAACTTTCACTGACTGCTACTGACTGCCTGGAACCTTGTACTGAGAAAGATGCTGAGGCCACATCCAGACTCAGTGGGGAAAAAGCACCATGTCACTGAGGTGGGAAAAGATACATGTTATGTATTTGCCATCTGGTTTTAGGATATTTACAAACGCAGGTCCTCCCCCTCCTTGATTCCAGAGACCTAATTCTCTCTTCCACAACAGTAACATCCTAGACCTCTTAGACCTCTTCATCACAAAGTATTTTCCAACTTCCAATGCGGTACTCCTTCATTTTCCTCACTCCTCCACCTCCCCTACCTTCCACTCCATCTTTATAAGGACCTTTAAACATGAAGCCCTTCCACCTCACCCCTTAAAGTCTCTTCCTTGTTTCACTGGACTCCTTCCTCTAGACTCTGTAGTCAATAGTTAAAACTTGTTTGCTCAGACTTCCCAGATTTAAGCACCAACTCTGGATCGTTAACATCGTCTATTTAAGACCAGCATGCTCAAGGAAGACTCAGAAGTATTAACACAGGTATGTTAGTTCATTTCAACTGCTATAACAAAATACCATAATCTGGGTACCTTGTAAACAACAGAAATTTATTTCTCACAGCTCTGAAGGCTGGAAGTCCGAGAGCAAAGTACCAGCTTTGGTACTGGTGAGACAAAGCTTCCTGGTTGATAAAAGGCCGTCTTTTTGCTATAACTTCACATGGCGGAAGGGGCTAGGGAGCTCTGTAGGGTCTCTTTTATAATAGAGACTAATCCCATTCATGAGGGCCCCACCCTCATGACCTGAGCACCCCCAAAGCCTCCTCTTAATTCCATCACTTCAGGGGTCAGAAGTTTAACATATGAATTTTGCGGGGGGCACAAATATTCAGACCGGAGCACCAGTCAGACATAGATTCATGTTGCTCAACTTCTTTTATAGCTTTAATCCTGACAATTCATTCTTTTATTCATCTCGTGGATCCCAAACACAATCCAACAACAATTTTTCCACATCTTCTTTAGTCTTTTCCAACTGCAAATTCCACCATCTCTTTGTGTACCATAGGGAGCTCCTTTACATATACTATACTCGGCTTCACTTCAACATTACACTAACCAATATCCTATACAAGTAAGACAGAGCACAGTGGTTAAGACCACATGTGCTAGAGCCAACTGGCCTAAGTTTAAATCATAATTCTGACCTTACTGGCTGGGTAACCCTGGAAATATTACTTAACCCAAGTCTCAGTTTTATCATCTTTAAAACGGGCTATATTAGCACCTACCTCATTGTACTATTGTGAGGAAGAAATGAGTAACTCTCAGAATGATGCCTGACGCATCTTAAGTATTCAATAGATGTTTCCTATTTTAGCTTCTGGTCTCAAAAGAAGCTTCTTGCCTCCTTGTTAAAGCTAACCCTTCCACCTTCACTCTGTACCTAATTCTTTCCCTCTTCTTCAGAATCTCTTCCTCTATAACATCTGAAAATTACCTCTCTATGGATCTCTTTTCCTCTTGTCTTCTAATGTCCTAAGGTTTGTTGTGTCTATTCAAAATTATTCACTTGAACCTACGTCTTCTATGGCTCAATCTGTCTCCTTCCTTCAGATTCCAGATTCTTCTAATGCCTCTACTTTCTGTCCCGCACAATCTGGCCTCTGATTATTGCTGACCTCCCCTCACATCATCTCACATTTCTTCTCTCACTCCAGCCAAAAGCCTCTCATGGGTTTTGAACAAGCCGAGCACTTTCTGGCCTCAAGGACTCTGAAGCTGCTGTATCCTAGGTTTGGGACATCTCCCCCCCCAGCTCCACTGATGTATTCAACTCCCTCAGCCTTTCACCTCAAAGGCGCCATCCTCAGTGAGGCCTTCATCCCACAGCACCTCAGTTAAAGGGCCCCCCCTCAGTCCCTCTCTATCTTACAACATTGTTTTATTTCGTTCAAAGAACTGCTCCTTGAAGACAGAGACCTGAATGTCTCTCTCACTTCGTATTCCCAGTGGCTGGCTCTATAAGTATTTGTCGAATGTATGCACCAAGGACTAAGCTAGAATCGTGGAAACACCAGGTGAATCAGACAGATCCTGTCAACAGTTTATAGCCCAGTGACAGCCCTCCTTTCTCTCTTCACAAGTCCCACTTTCTCTTTTACCACAGTCACCCTAATTTGAGTCCCCATCACCTCACATCATGATGACCGCAGAGCCTTCTCATTTCCATCCCTTCAATTCTTCCCATCTACCAATCCACCCCACGTACTGTTAGGGCCTGAGGGGACCCAATAAATAGCATCACTTTTTTCACCCAAGTTCTAAACCAACTGAGATTGATAGAGGGTAGTCAGACGCATAGAAATCAAAACATGAGCCAACTGGAGGACACAGCTTAGGTGTGTAGCACCCCAGAATTCCAGACTCACCAATGAGTCACCCGCAGCACTGGATCAGCACAGGCTCCCCTCCCAGAGACCACCCATGAAAGGCTGATGGGTGGTGGAGCAGGCCTAGAGGAGCGGACCAGAATAAGTGCTTCCTGTAGAGATTGAGTTACACATGCCTGGTTCCTCTCCTAAAGTTGCCCATAAGTTACTCCTCCCCAGGGGTGGAGTGTGCAAAGGGAGGGAGAGAGGCCAAGAGGGCCATTCTAACTGATGAATCTTTACATGGACACAAAAGTTACAGGGAAGGAGATTCCCTGCAACCCACCCCCCGCTACCCTTGGCCCCTGCTGGCTTCCAGACTTTCTGTAAAACACCCTTTTAATCTTGACTGTCAAGAAATTTTCAAGTGCTTCTTGCCAAACATATCATGTCAATTCTCTCTGTCTGGCTTTGAAGGTCCTCCATAATCTCAGCCCACTGCTCTCCAAAATGTAGTCCTGTGCTGGCTTAGCCTCTGACCACCCCACACAAAGCCTGTGTTCATCTCCGCCTCGGCTGTGTGCTCAACCCTCAGTGCTCAGCTGGAACATCCTTTCCTCAATGAAGACTTCTCTGACATTCTAGACCACAATCAAGTCTCTTTTCTTTACACTTCTGGTTAACAAAACAGTTTTCCAAGTCTATTTGTTTCATGTTATTATTCAACTGTGTTTAAGCCAGAGACTAGGGGGAAATTAACCAAATTTAGGTCTTTGTTCTCAGAGGTGCATGAGGGAAGTGAAATTAACAGGATGCACATCAATCATGACACTGCCACAAATGTCCATAGCAAAGAACGTGAAGACAATGATGTTACAGGAACCAAAGAGGGGCTGTGTTTTGTACATTTTCAATATGGTATATAAGCCCTCACACAGTGCTGGCCACAGTAGTGCTCACAGATATTTGTTAACTTATTCTGGTAGAAATGAACTACGCTCAAGTGATATCTCTTCTGTGAGTTACTTTAGAGTTCTTTCTTTATGGGTAAAAGAGAATATCCCATTTGTTTCCCCTTCATTAACCTAGGGGCAAAGACATATCTGTGCAGGCTCTAGAAGAAAGAGATCCATAACATATCTAGCTATGTATTAGCTAGACACACCAGCTGGGGATCTTTTCCATCTAAGTTCTTTGTGCTATGAGCAACAGTGATAGTGCATAAGTCAACACAGACCTGGTCAATTTCACTTCTCAAGTGTGAACCTGACCAGGAGATCACAGCCCCAACCTCTTAAATTCAGAGGTTTTCTGTCTTCTGTGACAAGGGTAATTTCTAGTGCTTATAGAACTTGTTGACCCAGAAAACATTTCTAAACATCAACTTTCAAATGATGCTCACTCTTGGCCATCGTGAGCTTCTCATTCTGTTTCGTTAATCTATATGAATTAAGTATAAAAGAATCTCTCATACTTAGGCCACCAGATTTTAAGATAAGTGGCATTCCATTGCTATATCTTTGGGTAACACAGAATCATAGAAACTTAGAGCCAGAAGGGACTAGAAATCTCTTCAGCCCAGCCCTATCTGAAGTAGAACCTGTCAGGTGCCTCCAGCCTATCAACTGTCTCCCCCTTATTTACAACGGAACCCTAATTTTGTTCAGTTGTGGAGATGGCCTCTCCCCTGCCCCACAAAAAGAATCATGATTTGTTTAACCCAATCAGTAACCGCATTTTCCTTTGCCAGAGATTGCTTTAGGGGAAGGCGTGCAACCCAGTTCTGGCTGCAGACGAGGTGCTTTTGGGGTCCTCTGGGAAGAGACCCAGAGGAAGTGCCCTGCTTTCCCTTCCTGACTTTGGCAGCCGATATATATCCTTGGGACTGCTGTAGCCATCTTGCATAAATGAGGGAGAGAAGAGACACTACCAATATACTGAGGATGGCAGAGGAAAAAGATGAAAAGTGCCTGGATCTTGATGACCCTGGGGCCACCAGAGGTAGGTGTCCTTAAGTGTTTACTGCATACAGTGCTTGATATTCACCAAGCGTCCAATAGCTATCTGTTAGATACGTGAAAAAATAAGATGATAAATGGCCTCACTGTTTATGCCACTTTCAGCTGAGTTTCTATTACTTGCTTCTAAATACATTCTAACTGATTTAACAGATTTGGGAAGAGGCTCCAGGAAACAAAGTGACTTGGCCAAGGTTATACCACAGAGTGTGCAAGTTGAGAGTGGAACTCCAACCTCCAGACTTTCAATCTAGATGACACTGTGCTTTATCTGTGGTGGAGGGGATGAGGCCTAAGCTTCCTCAGACTTGAGAGGCAGTATTAGAGCGTGGTTATGTGTGGCCTCCAGAATGGGCTTGGCTTGGGATCCTAGCTCCACTACATACTAGCCAGATGGCTTTGGGTGAGGTTACCTTCTCTAAGGCTTAGCTTCCTCCTTTGTAAAATCAGCAAAATATTAATCTCTTAGTCTAACATATTAAACTATTATTAATATTAAATAAGATAATGGATGAATATTTCTTAGCACAGGTCTGGGCATAAAGTTAACTCTCATTAAGTGATATCTCTTATTGACCGTATTAATACTAATAAGATTCATTCAACTTGACTCAAGCTTTAGGTGAGGAAAAATGAAAGAGAGGCCATTTTCATTCTGGAAACAAACAAATACAACCGTGCTGTCCTGATTTTCCAAGCACCAATACATAGAGTTCAACCAAACACCTTGCATATGCTCATACCTGATACGATAGAAAGTTGTCTACAATACAATTCATTTTATCAAAGAACTGCCAACCTAGTGTGGGAGATGAATGTACAAGCAATTACCTATAATGTACGGCAGAAAAAAATGTGCTATGGAAACATAAAATAAGAGAAAAAAATAATTTTAATTAAAAAAACCCACAAGAAACAGAAAACAAACCAGTGGTTATCAGAGGGGAAAGGGGTCAGAAGAGGAGCAAGATAGGTGAATTAGAAGGATTAGGAGGTATGAACTACCACATATAAAATAAATAAGTTACAAGAATGTGATGCATGGTACAGGAGATACAACCAATGTTTTATAATAACTTTATGCAGAGTATAATCTATAAAAATAGAAAATAGGTATGTTGTGTACCTCAAGTTAATATAATATTGTAAGTTACTTATACTTGAATTTTTTTTTTAATGGAAAAATATGGAAAGGTCTTAGGGATGATGTGGCATTTGAACTGGTCCTTGAAAGAAAATGGAGGATTCTGAAAAGTGAAGAAGACAGAGAAGGTATTGTGGGTGAAGAGACATCATGAGCAAAGTCCCAGGAGCTTGAACTCACACGGCACATTCAAAACTAGCACACAGATAGGGTGAAGAAAGGTGCAGGTGATAAGTTTGGAAAGATGGGAAAGATATCTGGATGCTCTAGAAAATTTACACTTGATTTTGTAAACAATGGGGAACCATGATTCATTTTTGAGAACAGAGTAGCATGAAAAGATCTGTGTTTTAAGAAAGTAACTCTAGCAGTTTGTGAAATTAGTAACTATAGTTCTCCTTAGCCAAGAAAGATAAAATACATTAACAGAACAACCGCATAAAAATGCCAGACATTTCATTTTCAGAGCTCCCATATACATTTGTTAGGAATCAGGATGCGGGCTGGCAATGAGGCATGTTGGGTTTCCGAAAAATATAACCAATGGAAACTATACAACCATATAAAATCAACTTTCTGTGACCTATTTTAGCAACTTCTTTGCACTGACTAATCTTGCTGAAGGGTGAATCATAAATTCAGCAGAGCCCATGTCCTGGTGACCTCACTTGTTCTAAGCCCGTAGGAATATTCCCACCTCTGCTGGCTCCAAGTCTTTTGAGAAACATCATAATTGAAAAAGCAGTCATTTTAGTATAAGTCCCAAATTTGGCTTTCTTTTTCTTTTTTTTTTCCTCTAGTGAAAGATGGGGAAAAAGGGAATCAGAACAGAGTAACATAGAACTCCAGATAAAGAAACCATACTGCCATGGTTTTTCTAGCCCTACAGAAAAACTCTGCTTGAGACCTTCTCCTAAAGTACTCAGCACAAGAAAAACAGGCAGAAGGATGGTACCAGGTCACCAGAGAGTGAAAACGACTGAAACAAAAGCCCAGCTGACCACTGCCCTTGCCAAGCAGATGAAAATGTGAACACAGGGAGGGAGAAGTCAGTCAGATTCGGGCAGTCTGCTGAGTTTCAGAGCTCCAAAGCTAATGCCAAGGAGCTCTTCTAAAACTTTGTTATTTGAAAAATTGCAACAGCAGTTCATCCAGAAGTAGAGTCACAAGGCACGTGGAAATCCTTCTGTGTTACCTAATTTCAACCATACATATATTCCCATCATGACGTTCCATTACCTCCCTGACTCTAGTAATTGGCTCCCACACAACCATAAGTCAAGGTCAGTTCAACAACATCCTAGAATAATATCATTTTAGAGTTGGGAAAGATTATAGAGATAATTTAACCTGCTTCACGAGTTTACAAACCAAAGGCAGTAGACAAGTGATTTTTCCAAACCTACATGGTGAGTTAGGGGTAGAGCTACGATACAATGCTTGCAAGTCCTTGATGAGTGTTCTCTCCATATAGCCTCACATTCCTCTACCGTGTGTATATACTTAGAGGGATGAAAGAGAGAGAGAGTGTGTGTATATACCTATTTTTCATACTGATAACATATCTAGTGTCCACACATTCTTATGGCGTTTTATGTTCTTACCTTAATATATGTTTATATTTGGATTGTAATTCTATGGTGTTAGGACCCCGTCTTTTTTATCCCACAGGAAATTCCCTGCTGCCTCTGGCTGTATCATTACTTAGTGAACAAGAACAGGGTAACAGCAGTGCAAAGGGGGAAAGGGTTAAGACAGATACTAGTCAGGAGCATGTCTGTACAGAATGAAGATTAGCGCTAGGACTAAAAAGGAGCCATTCTGGTTGCGGGATCAGGGCTAGTTCCCAGTCACACCTCGCTACAGCTGCCTAGGGCATGGCAGACCCTGGGATGGCAGAAGCAAGGGAGCTGGTGCTGAGGAAGCTTCGGTCTCCACCACCTACCTTGAGGTTCTCTAGAAATAGCTGCCTTTGAAATGAGGTGATGACTGTGTTATTTAATGGATGGGTACATCCTTTCATAATGTATACATATATCAAATCATCATGATGTACGCCTCAAATATCATACAATTTTGTCAATTATACTTCAATAAAGCTGAAAAAAATAAAAAAGAACTGCTGTTGCCATCTCGCCTTCGATCTATTCCTTCCCCATCAGTTTATGACCTAACCCTTTTGCTATGACTGTTCTATCCTCAAGTAACGCAGGTAGTCTTAACTACATTGGATTCAAGCTATACTCCATCCACCTAGTAGGACCCACTGGCAGTACCCTAGCACTTAGCATAGTCTGTCTTCCTGAGGCAGTGAAATCTCTAGAATGCATTCACAGGCTTCTGAGTAAGACTGAAAAAGGAAGCCAAAGATGGGGCAAAACTCTGAAGTCTTCTTTCCGTGGTCACAAACCCAGAGGGGTCGGTTCACTTATGCTTTTCTGTATGGATAACATTCAAGAGTGTGAAAGGCAAAGTTACAGTCTTCCTTTTGCAGACTCGTTGGTCCTCTAAAGGACTGTGACCAGCTCTGCACTGTTCACGTAGTAAATGCGTTAAAGGCAGGAAACAATCCTTGCTTAGCTAGACTCCTTGGGTGGGTCTCAGTTTTCCTAACCAGTGATTCCCTGAGGGAGTAATTTTAGTTGATGAACATTATCACCCAGGTCTGTTTCCTCCACACCACTTCCTACCCTTTACTCCCACAGCGACTGATTGCCAGCAAGCCTTCTACAGTGGAGGGTTCCGGAGACTGAGAACTACTGGCTTCCAAAGTAGGGGTCCGGCTCCAGCTTAGGGGTTAAGAGCATGGAGTCTGAAGAAAGAGTGCCCAGGTCCAAATCGAGGATCCACGTGTTACTAGCTGGGGGACTGTAAGCACGTTACGTTAGCTCTCTGTACCTCAGTGCCCTCATCCTTAAAAAGGGCTCAATAAAAATACCTATATCACAGGAGTGTTATATGAATTAAATAAGCTGCTATCTGCACAGCACTGAAAATAGTGAACAAAGTAAGTGTTTGCTGCTGTTATTGTTATTTTTTCCCTTCTCTTTCCACCTGGGCTCTCTCGCTTACTCTGAGGATGAACACACCAGGTGCTCGGATGTTGGCTTTGATAGTAACAAGTAGGCTGTTAATCTCTTTGATGTATTCTGCTCTCATATATACCAAAAACCGAGGAAAGAAGTGATCTTCAAATCCAAAGCAATAGCCTTCTGTAAAGAAACACTATGAGGGAACGGGGAAAAGTTGAGGTGTGATGCAAAAAATTACCTCACGTGACTGCCAACTTCAGAAAGACTAAAGGGCACACCACAATTATCTCCCCAGGCTTTGTGCTCACCAAACAGCAGTCAGATTCCTCTACAAAGGGTAATTGTAACCATGCCTGTGTGACCCTGGAATCTGAGATGGTATCTGGAGACTCCTCCAAGGCCAGGGCACCATTCTTCCAACACTAGGGGCTACTTTACAAGCCATAGCTGTTTGATTCTCTCTTATCACAAGGATAGTGCACAGCAGCCTTTGAGATGAAAGCAAATCTTCATTTCCTGCTGCTAAAGAACTTCACAGAGAGGATGTGCAAGGTATGAGATGCTAGATGATGGTGCGAGGCCCTCGGAAAAGAGGGTGGAGTTGTTCTTTTTCTAGAAGGACATAAACCAGCTAAAGAACTAATGTTCTTAATTTATCAGCTTGATTTCGATCAGAAATACATTCATCTCACCTGTAAGAAAATGTTTTCAGGATGTATTATGTTCAGGGCACTATATTATGTACTGAGGATAATGCAATGCATAAGAAACAATCCCTTCCTCAGTGACCATAAACTCTGGTGTGGAAGCCAGTAAACAGTTGATGACAAATCAGTATGAGAGAGGGAATGGATGGTTTATTTCCCATTAACAAACCAGTTAACAGCTATGAGAAAGTACAATGCAGGAAGGCCAATTCGAGAAATATTTATTACGAGGCCATTTTATGAAACTGACTATGCCAGGGAAAACTAGGAGTGATTGGTAGTATCACTTTGCTTCTCATGGATGACTTCCAAATTCAATTATAATAGTAATAATAATATTATTAAATGTTTAAGACCTCTATTAAGTGTTTACTGTGTGCCAAACATGGTTCTCAGAAGCACTTTAGATCTTTTAACCCATTTAATGCTCACAAGATATTGAGGTAAGTACTACTATTATCCCACACTTTATGGGCCCCCCCCAAAAAATTAAGGCTCAGAGAGATTAAGAAACCTGCCCTATGTTACACAGCTAGTAAGTACTGAAACAAGGAATGAAATTCTAACAGTCTAGGTTTATAGTCATTTTTTTAACCAATATGCTACTTTGTCTGACCAGAAGGCCTTCTTCAGACAGGCGTGCCCATTAGCCAAACAACTCCTACTCTACCCCAGCTACCCACTGCCCTCAATATGCCGAAATCTGGTTTGCTTTATACCCAAAGCATCATTTAACCTCAGTAAGGCTCACGAGCCTAGTTAATCATCGCCAAACGAGGCAGAAGACACAGAGGCCCTGCCTAATGAAGAAGACCCTTGGGCTTGTCATTATGGAAGGAAAGGGAGGGAATGAGGGCGGCAGAAGAGGAGGAAGCAGCAGTCGAGGAGGATAAGAACCGCTCCTGGTTTAAGTCTTTAAGCTACTCAGGGGACCTCAGAAAAAGGATCCAGAAAACATAAAAATCAACTGGAGAAAACACAAGACTACAAAGTAATAAAGCCCATAAGTAAGAGAGTGACAGGGCTAGACACAAACCCTGATAGCCTTTCCCCGTCTGCCTGTGGTGCCAGGAAAGGGCTTTACAGTGAGGAAAGGGTTCCTGTGCATTTCTTCTGTTTGTTTTCTTACTAAAACTCTGTGCCACGCCCTGAGAGGGTTGCACCCCCCCAGTGTGCAACGTGTCTTCTGTATCTGTAGCCTCTAGCAACTAGCATCTTTTGAACAAACCCACTTTGGCATGGGGACACTCAGAACGCAGTGACAAACTGACCCCAAAGCAGACACTATTTGAGCGCGCCCCTGTAGGACACTTGTTTGCAACTTGCTGACCTCCGCCGAAGCACATGTGTATGCAGACGTGTGCACACGCACATACACACACTCACAGGGCTGAGCCCTGGTGACTCTGGACACTCTACTCCCCTCCCAAAAGCCATTTGATCCTAGGAGAAGCCCCCGCTGGCCAAACTACAAAGATCTGGAGGGCCCTGGGTGAACCCCAGAGACACACTCTTTGTTGAAAACCAGGTGCACTGCCATGCCATTGCTGGTGTCCCAAGCGCTTCCCTTCACCCCAGAGCCGAGGCGGCCCTCCAGGTAGGCGGCGGTGGCCTCGGGTGTTTGCCTCCCCGCTGCAGCCAGCTCCTGGGCTCTGCAGGGTGGGCTCCAAGGCTGCCGGGCCACCTTTCTTCCCTGACTCGCTATTCTACAAACACTGGATCTGCTGAGCCTGGGGGGAGGGGCAGAGAGAAGCCCCCAGCCAGCAAGTGTGCACAGCGCACAGAGAGGAGGCGTGTGCGGGATGGAGGTGCGCCTCAGTTTACAACGTGGCTGCAGCGCCCGCACTTCCCTGTCTCAGGTGTGACGTTGATTTATTGTTGCTGAGTAACGTCTCGTGGTAGAAACCAAATTTCTTTTAATATATTACATATGTATGTACACACTCGTGTGAAATATATGTACTTTGAGGTGATCTATTTATGTTCCATGGGGAGTCATTCTTTCCCATCAGGAATCTCACCTGCTGCTTTGTGTATCTGGTCAGATTCCTGGCACGTTTTGTTTCCTGTTGTTTAGTAAAGGTGCTCTTCCTGGGATGCACACACACAAAAACACCAAGTTGCCCTGCTCAAAGGAGACCCATTTGACTACATTTTATTTCTTCTGAGGAGCCCTTAGCCTATCATTAACCCTTGTTAATTTTCAGAACAGCTAGAGTGGAGGATGTGAGGATGACGGGCCCTGTCTGGACACCGAATCTCAAGTGCCTGTGGGACACTCCAGCAGACGTGTTCACCAAAGAGCCGGATATGCAAGTCTGAAGCTCAAGGGAGAGATCTGGCCTGACCCCAATCTCCTGGGTCCTCAGCTACAGCTCTGGCCAAGATACCATACCGCCTCCCTCTGCTTTTGGCATATGCCTTCAGGAGAGACGATAAGCCTTTCTTCAGTTTGGATGGCTACTTTCAAAGGTTTTAAAGTGAACTTCACTCAGAGATCCTGGCTGATCTTGACTAGTATGCACGTGGGTGTTGCCACTTCCTCACCTCTCCCAAATGCTGTGAGAATTACAGTCGGCAGAGTGGGTGACCAGCCATGAACCTAGAGCTCCTCTCCACCCCCAGCCCAAGAGTGGGCAGCCCACGGGCCCTGCTTGCCCCTTCCCTTTACCTAGTGAGCAACAGGAACAAGATTTCTCTCTCGTGGTCTCCAGAGTATGCCAGACGGAGCACGTGTCAGACACTTGGCAGGCCATTTCCCCAACCTTATTAATTCCAGATAGGATGCGTATCCCGTGGATGACCAAAAGGGGGCCAGGTTATATTATATCAATACTTGCAAAGGCCACTGGTTACAGTTTAGCTTTCAAAATACCACTCAGTACATATATTTCAACATAATACTCAAAAGTTTTTTAAATTGAGAATTAAAAAGTAATAATCATGGTCTGTCATATGCTCAAGAGAGAAGCTAAGGAAGGTTCCTTCTTTAGCTTCCTTTAGAGAACATGAGGAAGGCTGGTTCTTGCATTTACAATCCAAACAAGATTGGAAAAAACAAAATTGGAAATACGACATCCTCGTAACTTGGTTTATGCCAGGGATTTAGAATGGTTACAGTGGTTTAGTGATTAAAAAAAAAATCTATGTGAACTCCAAGAAACCAAACAAAAACTGAGGTTGTTTGCTAATCAATGAGTACAACTGTTTGTACATGAGCCCAAGGCAAAGGTCTCATTCTCCCAGGCACTGAGGTCGCAGCAACCTGTTTATCCCCTAATGTCTAGCCAGTTACCAAGCCCTGTGCTTTATAATGTCCTTTTCTTTTTTACTCCCATGATCACCATTTGACTAGATGTTCCATAGGACTGGTGAAAGTCTAGGAGAGAAGATAAGGAATTACAAGTCATAAATTTGAGTGGGGGGAAAAAGAGTATTTTAAAAGGATAGATTTGAACTGGGTGTGAAAATAAATGTAACACCTCATAGGCAGGAAGATTGCATTTCCTTAATGGACATACTATATCATATCCTTGCCTCGAGTTATACTTACAAACTAAATGCTATTAATTAAAATTTAATGTAAAATAAGTAAATAAAATACAATGTTAAATGTATCAATGGAGTAGCAAGCAATGATAGAGATTGAAGAAACGCTAAAGTAGCAGGTAAGTACATAAAATAGTCTCCCCAGTTAATTAAGCAGAAGCCATCTAAATTAAGAGGTTAAGCAGGGTAACTGAAGAATCATCAGTAAGAAAAATGGATAGCCTGTATAAATGAGGTTATGGTGAAGAAAACTGCTGGGGGAAACAGAGACATGGTTTGTCATGTCTCACAGAAGAGGAAGTTCATGGGTGAATACATGAGTACACATTCATGTGCATGTGTGTGTGTGTGTGTATATAAAGTACAAGGAAAAAAGAAATCAGGGCCCTGCACCATGAGGTCCTAACCAACCTCTCTAAACGTTTCCTCCCACAACCGCCATGAGATCCTCTGGTCTCCTCAAGGGTCAGCCTGGTCTCCTTGTCTCCCCCTTGGTCCACACCATAATCCTGACCGAGTGTCCTCCAACTGTGACTCTTTCTGCAACTTAGTGTCCTTCAAGGTCCAGTTCAAGTTCCATCATCTCTCACAAGCCCTTCCTGACAAGCCCAGCCCAGAGTGTCTTCCCCTTCCTCTATCCTCTGACAATTGCTGCCACTCACTCATTTAAAAAAAAAAAAAAATTCCAACAATATAAAGCAAAACAAAGTTCCCTCCCAGGCATTTCAGTTGAGCACCTCCTTTCTCTCACCACTGGGCGCCTTCCTGAGTCTTTGGGAGTGTCTGATCCCCTGAACCTAATGAGAAGTTCTTTAGGGCAGGGACTGTGTCTTCACACATCTTTTAATCCTTCATAACACAAGACTATAGCCAAGGTATGAGCTGATCAACATCTACCAATGTGAATAAGTGGTATCATACAATGTTCAAAGGAAAGTACTACATTAATCATGAGAACATTCTGATTCTAACATACAAGATTAGGAAAGGAGAATTAACCATAGTCACCTTTTCCCTCAGTTCCTCCTAGGAGGAATAAGACTGTAGACTTCAGGTAAGGTAAGTGCAAAGGTAAAGGGAAGAGGGGCCTTAAGTAGGCAAAGCCAGACATCGACAGTGGAGAGTAAGACTCCCATGAGGTAGATGCAAGAGAGACAAAGGAAAATCAACAACTGTTTAATTGCAGTCAGATATAAAAACATACCCATATTTCCTTGAGCATCTTCTACCTTGTTTGATGAGGACAACAGAAAAGACGTCCTGGTGAAGTGAGGGCCCTGAAGAGATGGTTGTTGCTGCTGTTGCAGAGGCATGGTTTTGAGGACCACCCTCCAGTCCACCTGGCTAATATCTGACCTTGATCGAGCATGGCCGGGCTTAAAAGTAGAAGTCTCATCCAATAAGTCATTCACAGAACGAGGTCTGTCCCTCCGACGCTGACAGATGTTGAAAAAATCAAAGGTTGAAGCTTCCTTTTGTTCCATCCAGGACAGATTATCTGGGGTTGTCCCTTTCTGGACCATAAACTGTTCTTTGGCAGGGAAGACATTTTGAGCTTTGGTTTCTAAGAACCTGGTCTTACAATGGTCCCAGATCATGCCTCCCTTGCCCAGGGAGGAGACATTTCTGATAGCACCATTGTCTATGTTACTGAGGACCTCATGCCCCACCAGTTCAGGGACTTCCTGAATCCCATAAACCTCTGCTTGCTGCACAGCCTTTTCTAGCTTACTATCAAAAGTACTAAAGAAATCCTCAGTAACTTCCAGGGCTGGGCTGATATCATCCACTTCCAAAGCTTCCATGTCACAGGCTCCAAGAGGCCTAAGCCTCCTAAGCTTGTTCAGGAAAGGGCTTCATGAACATTCACCCGACGAAGAGAGGTAAAGTTTTGGGCAACAGAGTTCTGGAAACAACTGGAAGGAACTTTCATTCAGCTGCCCAGAGCAGGCCAAGCACAAGGGTGGTTGATGTTTTCCAGGACATTAAAAACATCTGCTAGGTGATAACAGTCATCAACAAAGGTACTGGGAGACAAACATTCCTTTGAGATTATTCTTCAGTGAGACCTCTGTAAAGACAACAGGAAGTGCTTGTCAAGGCAATGTCACCACCATCTTTAATTTCCTGAAAGAAAATGAAAAGAACAACATTGGCACATAGTTCACTGTATTCTATATCTTTGTATTCTATATACCTAAATCTGCCCACTTACTCCCTCATCTTTACATCTCTTCCATGGCAGTCATGCCCAAACGTGGACAACACCTACAGAGAAGTTCCACTGTCAAGAGTACACATCGCTGGGACTACCCTGGTGGTGCAGTGGATAAGAATCCACTTGCCAATGCAGGCGACACGGGTTCGATCCCTGGTCCGGGAAGATCTCACATGCTGTAGAGCAACTAAGCCCGTGTGCCACAACTACTGAGACTGCACTCCAGAGCCCACGTGCCACAACTACTGAAGCCCATGTGCCTAGAGCCTGTGCTCCACAGCAAGAGAAGCCACCGCAAGGAGAAGCCTGCGCACCGCAATGAAGAGTAGCCCCCGCTCACCGCAACTAGAGAAAGCCAGCGTGCAGCAACGAAGACCCAATGCAGTCAAAAAAATAAATAAAATTTAAAATCTTTAAAAAAAAAAGAGTACACATCACTACATTGTATTAGAACTTACACAGAGCAGGGTGGGACTCTTGATAAGGGGAATTAAGGTCAGCAGCTTTTACTCATACAGAGAAGCCTATGCGAGCAGCTGTGAAAAGACTGCCCCGGCAAATCTCTGTGATACTGACCTAAAAGAGTTAGCCAAAGAGACTAGGAATTCTGTGACTGCACTTATATCGTAATCAGTCTGAAAGTCATAAATGCATGAGTCCTGTCACAAACCTTGAAAGCACTGATGGTTTGTCAGGCTCAAAGGTGCAAGGGGGAAGTAGAGAGGAGAATGGCCCTTTTATTAACCTGAATGTTTTTGTGCTGTGTTTCCTAAGCTTAGATTATGTAATGCCTGATGATGACTCTGGACTTCACAACTCTTCCAGTCATCTCGCAAAAAGGCTTCAGGATCCAAACTCCCTGAGGCTTTGAGGATTGGCCTACGAGTAGGTCCAGCCTTGGGGCTGGGCAGAAAGAATCGAGTAGGTCCAGCCTTGGGGCTGGGCAGAAAGAATCGTAACACTCACCACACTGTCTGGGAAATGCTAGATCTCCAAGGCCAGGCCAAACGAGAACAGTGATGCTGTCCAATATGGTAGACACTAGCCATACACGGCTATTTAAATTTAAATTTATTGGGTTTCCCTGGTGGCGCAATGGTTAAGAAGCCACCTGACAATGCAGGGGACACGGGTTCGAGCCCTGGTCCGGGAAGATCCAACATGCCGTGGAGCAACTAAGTCTGTGCACCACAACTACTGAGCCTGCGCTCCAAAGCCAATGAGCCACAACTACCGAACCCGCATGCCACAACTACTGAAGCCTGCACGCTTAGAGCCCACACTCCACAACAAGAGAAGCTACTGCAATGAGAAGCCTGCACACCTCAATGAAGAGTAGCCCCTGCTCGCCGCAACTAGAGAAAGCCCATGCACGGCAACGAAGACCCAACACTGCCAAAAAAATAAATAAATAAAATAAATAATTTTTTTTAATTTAGTAAATAAATAAATAAATTTAAACTGATTAAAAATCAAATAAAGTTCCTCAGTCACACTAGCCACACTTCATGTGCTCAACATACACCTTTGTATCTTTACCAAAAAAACGAACAAAGAAACAAAACAAGTAGGTAAGCTTTGTTTTCCTTAACTACTTACAAGTAGGTAAAACTAGGCAATTAGCAACACCTTTGCAAGTTGCTGCAAAGGTACATAAATGTGCTTTCTTCTTTAAAACTGCAAAATTTCTGTGGTTAATTAAAATAATTTTTAGCACTTAGGTCACTAAATCATTACATTTAAATCAACAGCACCAATCTACATTGCTTAATGCGTGTAAGTAAAACTACTATATACAGCCCGTTATTTTAAATGTATCAAGAAGGTATGCAGGTCACAGGAACTTGGTGGCTAACCTCTTATAAAGTGATAATGACTGTGAATTTGTCTACTTTTTACATTTTCATGTTTATTATGTTAGCATTCATGAAGAAAGGCACAGATTGATTTCTGGCGATAAGATCAGTTATAATATTTTTCTAGCTGCAGACATGGTTTTGTTTGCTGTGTCTATGCTAAGCCTTGAGTCTCCTGAATCCTATAGCAGAGTTTCACTACCTCTGTCATTTTGAAACTTGGAATTTTTCAGTTTTATCTTGTACACCAGACGCTAAGAAAAAGAAATAGATAATAAATCTAAAACTTCTAGTTCTTTATTTACTAAAATTTTAAATGAACATAATAAAATATGTTTCCCATTTTATAGAAGAGGCACCAAGGTGCCGAGCACTAAGTTATTCATCTAAGATTCTATTATGAATGTTCCTTTTTTTACCTAGTTCTTAAAATTCAGTCTTTAATCATACTAGAGAGAGTAAATACCTTTAAACTGATACTTTCTTTCTTTTTTTTTAAATCAAAATGTCTAGGAATATACTCTTTGTGCTCCCTGCTTTGGTATTCACGGGCTGACTAGGAGCATATAACTGACGGCCAGCACTGCTGGATTGTGGAACACTCCATCACACTGCGTTCTAAGATTGTAGACTGTTAGACAAAGACAGGACCTTCGAGATCATCCTCTCAACCCCAACTTTCACAGAGGGGACACTGAGGCCCACAGAAAGTAAGATGTCCCAGGGACACTTCCCTATGCAATGCCTCATTTAATCCTCATTAAGGGCAGTAACAATTCAACTTGAGAACCATTTCAATGCTGTTTAACAAGGGATTCTGGAAACCACTCGTCTTCCATCCATTAAGGTCATGACAGGTCCAAGATGCTGAAGATGGAAGGATGAATAAGATACAGTCCTTGCCCTAAAGAGGCTCACAGTCTATCATGATGAGCCTAAGACAATAAGCCCAAAAAACTGCCTTGATAGATGATGGAAACAGATTTGGTGGGGGAAGGAGGGAGGGGTCACTTGCCAGCAAAGGTGAGGGAGAGATTAAGAAGGCCTTTAAAGGGAGGTGCCCTCTGAGTTGAGTCTAGAAAACTTAGAAGGTATTTGCCTGGATGGCTTGGAAGAAATTAGGAAGAGTAAATCACCTTTTGGTTAGTAACGGATTTTCAAGTTTATTATATAAAATGACTTTCCATAGGCAGTGTGGTGAGCAATGCAGTGGAGAAATAGCAAGCAATGGAGTGGATCTAGAGTCAGAGCTAGGTCCAAATCCTAATTCTGTCTCACGCTAGCTATGTAATTTGGGGTAAGATTTCCCTGAACCACCCCCAAGTCCACCCCAAGTCCTCTGGGCTAATCTGTTCTTCCTATTCTAGGAATTTCACTGTTAGTGCTTTCCATTGCTTCTGTCTGGAACCTACACAGCTATTCTCTTTGCTTTCTGATGTAAATATGCATTTACCCTTCAAAACCATACTCTACTCTTCACTGTGTGCCCCAGCATTTCCATGCCACTCTTCCTCCCCTCATTCCTCCACTTAGTCACAAAGGCCTTTCAGTTCCTCCTTCAATGTTTACCATTTTGATCTCCAGCCCTGCCCACGGGCTGTTCCCATCGCTGGAGGGGTTACTCCCTCCTGGACTCTTTTGCCCATCGCATCAATGCCTAATCATCCTTCAGGGTCCAATCTAACATCAAGTGACAGACCTGTATTCTCTAAAGAGAACCACAGCAATATCTCCTATCCCACGTGCTTTTTGGCAATGAGAACTTGCTACTTCCCCATCAAGAAGTGAGTTTCCTTTTCCACTCCCATGAGTCGGGGCAAAGCTTGTGATGTTTTGATCAGTAGAGTGTGGCTGTGCCCATTGGGGGTGCAGCCTTTGACTGGCCTGGTGGCTTCCTCTTCCTGTCTCTTGGAGCTCTAAGCTGATTATATAGAAAGTCCAGGCTACTCTGCTGGAGGGACAGACCACATGCTAGAGCACAGAGGCACCAGACATGTGAGGGAAGAAGCCATCTTGAATGACAGCCCAGTTGAGCTCTCCGATGATTCCAGCCCCAGTCAGTATCATAAGAGATTCCCAAGTGAGACTCTTCCAGCTGAGTCCAGTTAGCCCAGAACCATGAGAGATAATAAATTGTTTTCAGACACTAAATTTCAGAGTAGTTTGCCACACAGCAAACAATAATCAGGACTTACCACTTCCTTAGGGAAGCATTCTCTGGTGTCCCAGACTAGGTTAAATATACTTGTTGAAGGGCAGAAGGGCCTTGGTTCAGAAGGGCACCAGCACTTCTGTAAGTTATACACATCACATTTGTAATTACTAGTTTCGGTGTCAATATCCCCTTAGGCAGCAACTGTCAATTTTGTTCACCCATGGACCCCCCAAGCACAGTTGCAGTTCAATAAATACTTGTTGAATAAATGAATTATTTTTGAGTGGCTATCTTTAGAATCACGACATTGTTTTCTTTTCCCCCTTTTTCTTTTGTTGTTAGTACCTGACTTACATTCCTCTTACCACATAATGATTATCTCTAGCAATAAACAATAGAGGTACTGCTTTAACAAGAGCCAAAAAAAATTACTCTTTAGTATAATAAATGAATTAACAGACCAATGTGAGAGATCCAGCCCTTTGCCTGTATTTTCACAGTACAAATTAAATAGCTAAAAAGAATTTGAGAGTTGCAGTGATTTATTCATTCCATAAACATTTACTGAAGCATCTACTGTGTTCTAGGCACTGGTGATACGACAGTGAACAAGACAGACGTAAACCCTACCCTTGTGGAACTTACATTCTAGTGAGCACTTACTATTTAGACACTGCTCTAAATGCCTTCAATGTCTTACCTCATCTGTTAAGGTGTGGTGAGAAGGCTGATGTACTCCTCCACACTCTAGCAATCCGATCCATCCCATCCCATCTCAAATCCCAACCCGCTATGAAGTATTTCCTGAGACTCAATCCTTTCGGATCTTTCCCTTCCCCAAATATCTAAAGCATCACTAAACAAGTCAACTTTGCCGACTGTCTTTTTCCCTCAATTAGACTATAAGCTTCTCGAGGGCAAGTCCTATACCCATGTCTCTGTCACCCAACAAAGGCAGCAGGGTGTTCCTGCCTCTTGTCTTCCTCCTTCTAAAGCAGCCTCCACATCATTTTTCTTAACCCTTCAGAGTCTTCCCAGTAAAACTGGGCTCAGCAAACATTTTCTTTCTTTTTTTTAAAATTTTTTTTTAAACTTTGGCAACCACTATCAGCAAACATTTTCTGTAAAGAACCAGTAATAAAGTTTAGGCTTTGTGGGCCACACAGTCACTTTTGCAACTACTCAGGTCTACGGCTGTAGTGAGGTAAATAGCCACAGACAACATGGAAATGAATGGACATGTCTGTGTTCTGATAAAGCTTTATTTACAAAACAGGCAGATAACCAAAATATGATATATCCATACAATGGAATAGTATTCAGCCTTTGAGAGGAAGGAAATCCTGTCGCATGCTACAACATGAATGAACCTCGAGGACATCATACTAAGTAAAATAAACCAGTTACAAAAAGAAATACTGCGTGATTCAACGTATATTAAGAAGTCATATTCATGGAAATAGAAAGGTAGAATGGGGGTTACCAGGGCTGGAGGGGAGGAGGGAAAAGGGAGTTATTGCTTAATGGGTACAGAGTTTCAGATTTGCAAGATGAAAAGTTCTGGAGATCTGTTTCACAGCAATGTGAATATAAACACTACTGACCTTAAAATGATTAGATGGTTAATTGTATGTTTTTTTACCACGACTTAAAACAAAACAACCAAAAAACAAGCAGAGGGCCAGATTTTCCAGCGGGCTGTGGTTTGCCAATTCCTGGCCCAGAAGATCTAGTCCAGCCCCCTGAGGAGAGGAGGAGGAAGTCAGGAGTGACAACTTCGGGTCTCAGGAGGAAGAAAGGAACAGCAGCTCCACCAATTACCAGGAATGGGACTTCAGTAAGTCACTCACTAATCTCAGTTTTCTCATTTGCAAAATCAGCAAGTTAATAATACCTCTCTCCTAAAATAGTTGAGAGAATTAAATAGGACAATGCATGGCATGGTTCCCGGCACACGGTATAGCACATGAATAACAACAGCCTAAAAGCCCTCACCTGATGGGTTCCATCACCTTTCCTCTATGACCTCATACTCTCCTTAGCCCCTACCCTCCCTTCCACACCAGCCGCCCTGCCGGTTCTCCAACTTGCAGACATGTTTTCACCTCAGGGTCTTTGCATTGGTTCCCAATACCAACATGGCGAACTCTCTCTTTAAGTGACTGTTCATGTCACCTTCTCAATGAGGCCTCCCCTGACCACCCTATTTTAAATTATGACATGTGTCTCTGCTCTGGACTTCTGATCCCCTTTACTCTGTTTTTTATTTTTTTTTAATAACCTTTTAATTTTAGAACAGTTTTAGATTTAAAGAATTATTGCAGTTATTAAAGACAGTACAATGAGCTCCTATATACCCCACAAACAGTTTCCTCCATGTAACATCTTGCATTAATGTGGTACATTTGTCACAATTAATGAGCCAATATTGATAAATGATTGTTAACTAAAGTTCATACTTTGTTCAGATTTCCTCAGCTTTTCCCTAATATCCTTTTCCTGTTCACGTATCCTATCCAGGATACCACGTGGCATTTAGTTGTCAAGTCTCTTTAGCGTTCTCTTGGCTGTGACGGTTTCTCAGACTTTACTTGTTTTTGATGACTTTGACAGTTTTGAGGAGCACTGGTCAGGTATTTTACAGACTGTCTCTCAATTGGGATTTGTTTAATGTTCTTCTCATGATAAGACTAGGGCTGTATATTTGGGGGAGAAAAACTACAGAGGTAAAGTGCCATTCTGATCACATCATAACAAGAGTAGATACTAATCAACATGACTTACTACTGCTCACGTTAACCTTGATCACCTGACTGGACCCTTCTTCTTTATGCATCTACCATCTTCTAACAAACCACTCAATTTACTTATTATTTAATGTCTAGTGTTTCTCCCCACTAAAGTATAAGCTCCTTGAGGGCAGGAATTGACGCTTATTTTGTTCACTAATGTATTCCAAGTACATAGAGAATGCCTGACACAACCACACAAAAGGCACTAGATACATACACGCTGAATGAATACATTGTTACTCCATTGCATGACATTCATCGCCCTTCATGACCTATCCACCTCTCCAGTTTGTCCTTCCTGACCAACATTCACCTTGCTGTTTTACTCATCCATGCTTTGGCCCAAGCTGGGGAGCCTTCCGAATTGCTCAGGCTCTCAGAACACCCTGGGTTTGCCACAATGTACTGTAATGATGAACAATTTCTCTCCATCCCACTCTATACTCCAAGCTACTTGACAGCAGGCATGATGCCTTACTGACCCTCCTATATAATCTCTATGTCTTCATCTTTGGGGGCTCCATTTTCCAACCTTTCTCCTTTTGGAATTTATCTTTTCCTTAGGATGTATAGGCCTCAAATTCACTACAGTACAAGGGTCTAATGCGAAGTTTAGTCTCCATAAGTGAACACCTCTTACTAGCTTGCCTCATTTGGTTTTGAAATTAATTAATTAAAAAATAATAGCAACATGGGCTTCCCTGGTGGCACAGTGGTTAAGATTCTGCCTGCCAATGCAGGGGACGTGGGTTTGATCCCTGATCTGGGAAGATCCCACATGCCGCGGAGCAACTAAGCCTGTGCACCACAACTACTGAGCCTGCACTCTAGAGCCCGCGAGCCACAACTACTGAGCCTGTGTGCCGCAGCTACTGAAGCCCGCGTGCCTAGAGCCCGTGCTCCACAACAAGTGAAGCCACCGCAATGAGAAGCCCGTACGCAGCAATGAAGACCCAATGCAAAAAAACAAAAAAAAAGACCCAATGCAGCCAAAAACAAAATAAACAAAGTAAATAATAATAATAACAACATATTCAGACAGGTCAAAATATGAACAGGACTTTCCTCTGACAAAGTGAGCTGAGTGAAATCACCGTGTGGGTGCAGTGTGGTTTGCCTCCACACAAAAAGTGGAAATCAGGAGCTAATTAGAACTGTGTTCTAAATCTGGCTCAACCACACACGTGCTGGGTGGCCTCTGGCAAACCATTAAACCTCTGGCTATCTTACTCAGCTACCTATATCCAACACCATTGCTAATATCAAATTGCTTCACATGTGGCTCATTTACCGGGTAGCTGTTCCAACACACCTTTAAAAAATGTAAACTGCTATATAATTATGGAGCCCTCCACTGGACCTCACCCATTCAAGAACCACCTGCTCCTGTCTTCCCCTGGAAAGATATGTCAGCCCAACAACAGCAAAGTCAGCAACCAACTATTTATAACACCCTACTTTTCAGCCAAACTCAATGACCTACAGACACTTTATTTTATTTTTATAAAGAATACCCTTTCTGTAAAAAGGATTATTTCCCCAACGTAACAGATTGAGAAACTGAGGTCCATTTGTCAGTGTTGTCATAAAAGCTCAATCCAAAGAATTCCATGCATGCATCAAAATGTTAACAGGATGCAGAATCAGTGCATTACTGTTTCCTAACAAGGAAATCTGCTGTTTACATGCTCATTAGGCAAAGGCTAATTAGCAGGATGAATACAGCAGTCCTTCCACACAGAAGGAGAAGCAGATATGAGTAATAATACCAGCCTGGCCCACACAGAGATGCCACTTTCTCCCAAGCTGGATGGTAAAAACGCTGACTTCCTCCCACTTGACTAAATGGCTGGTATTCAGAACGTAATGAGTGCTCAAGAGGCTGTCTGGGGGCCTTGTAGTTTTAGAGGCAGCTGGACTACGGAGAAAAATGCAATACCAAAGACACCTAGGATAAGCAGTTTCTGCCAACTCATTTTCAAACATGAGAAACAAGGGTGATTATAAGAATGGTCAGCACATGTGGCTCTCACACGGTCTTCACTTTGGTTAAGGCCACAGCTGACTGTAAATTTTCTGAGTTACATAATGTAAAGGCTCCACCACAAGAGAATATGACCCTAGTAAGAATGCTTCTGGATTATCAGGCTACAAGAGGTTATGCTTTGTCATGGTGCTTTGTCATAAAGACATGTTGTAATGTAAGCATGCTGACGGAGCACAGGCAAGCCAAGAGCAGCAGAATAAGGAAATGGTGCCTCTGTGGACCTCATAAGAAGAGTTCAGGGGGTCTTTCAGAGGAGAAAGACAGCTAGTAACACAAATGGAATCCCATCTTCATAGGCCTGGAGGGAACATTAAATGGCTACATTTATCTAAGTTTCAATAAATGAGAAGTGTATTGCCAGGCAATACCTAAGGAACATACCATTTAGAAATATAATTTTACAGTGTTTTTCCCAGTTATGAAGGTAATAAACACATAAAAACTCTGGAAAATACTGACAGATATGGAAAAGAAAATAAAAATCAGTCATGATCTCAGAACGAAATAGTTAGGTGTGTTTTTATCTAATATTTAATTGGAATCAGATTATATAGAGTACTCAATCTGGGCACACTGTCTGTTTAAAGACCTGCTCAAAAAGAAAATACCAGTAATTATTAACCGTGCAAAGAAAAAAGAAATGTCTCAGAGTGTGCTGTGCCCACCGATACCTTACAGCCCGGCACAAGGCCCCACCTGACTGAACTCTCTTCCACCCTGTCCAGGGACCTCCTCTCTATACTGCCGCTAGTGCACTGCAAAGCCCTGACCCGCCTCGAGCATGTCAACTGGCCCCTCCTCAAACCTTCCCTCCCCAGGTTTCATGGGCACCGCGCTCTCTGTTTTCCTCTCATTTCTACCCTCTCCTTCTCTGTTCCATCTTCCTCCTTTCCTTCCTGGTCTGCTCATCAAATAGGGGCATCACCTCAGCTCTCTTCTCTGACTACAGCTGCAGGTAATCCTCGGGTCAGTTTAGCCCCATAATTACCTCCATGCTCACACCTCCCAAATTTCTACCTTCAGTCTCCATGGACTCTGGTCCCATGTGCCCAACTTTTTGTAGGACATTTCTATCTGGCTTATCATCTGGCAAAATGAAGCTCAACTTGTCTAAAGCCACACTCAGCTGTTCACTCAATAATTATTTGCTGACTGCTCACTATGGGTTGGATGCTGTCTGAGGTACTGGGGAGACGGTAGCAGATAAAACCCTTCAATGCAGCTCCCACTGACAACAGGGCCCAACTCTCTAACCTGACACTCTAGGCCTTTCACAGTCTTGGACTAGCTTGCCTGTCCAACTTCCCGTTTCCCTTCCATAAGACATTCTTTTCCTCCAAACTGGGATGCTACTGCTCAAGTTTTAGGCTTTCCCAACTCCAAAACTTTGCTTACAGTTATCTCTGAGGTACCGTCTCCCCGCCTCTACCTACTGAAATTCTATCCACTCTTCAAGCATACTTGCCGCCTCTTCCACAAGCTTTCTGTGATTCCTCACCCTAAAATGGTCAGCTCTTTCTTTAAATGTCCAGAGAATGGCTTTGGTACTGCCTCCACAACTTACACTGCCTGCTGCCTGTTCCTTCTGAAATGATGATGATAATAATTATATTATCTTATAATAATTATATTATCTTATATTATTATAATATATTATATTATAATAACTACCAAAAGCATATTTTGTGCCAGGTGCATTGCTCAGTACTTTATATCTCTAAGCCTCACCATGTGTAAAGTGGGTACCATTATTCCCATTTTTACAGATGAGGAAACTGAGGCAAAATGATACCTAGTAACTTTCCTGAGGTCACACGCCTACCCTACTGGACTAACAGCAACTTCGGCACAGCGATTCTACCCCATTTCATTTTTACAACCCTCACTGGGCCTAACACAATGGCTAGTACACAATGGGTGCTCAGTAAATATGGGCTGAATGAACGACTGCGTAAAGAGTATGTTTTCAAAGTACTGACGTCTGTAAATATAAACACCACTCTGGTTTTCTGGCCAAAGTATATTTGAATTCATTATAAGCTCGTTTAATAAAAATTTGACATGCTTTCCAAAACGTTATGTTGACTTGAGCTTTTAAATTTTTTCTTGGTTAGAAAAAGCTTCCAAGCTATTGAAACCGGGTTTAAAAATAACATGGCAAAGGTCAGGTAGCAAAGACCTCACTCAGACCTTTTATAGAAACAAAAGTGCCTATGCAGCGCTTGGGAATTATTTTGTGAACCACTCCAAATCCATAGCTTGGCTGGTCTAATTTTCCAGTGACTTAGAGCTCAAGCTCTTTTTAATACCAGAAAGGACATGTTCCTTTTGAAATACCCCCGGGCAATCAACCTAAGCATTTTTCAGTCCATCTCTGTGCTTACTGTTTGCCACTTGCAAAAATCATTGAGACATCTGATGCCCCAAGATGTTTTCCCAGAAACCAACCTAAATATTAGTGTGGGTCTTCAAATCTCCAATTGCTCTGCTATTGAAGGCAGCAATGTTATTATGCCCCTGTGGCACCCACTGCACTGGAAAGCCAAGACTTCTGATTGAGAAGCCCATTTTCATAAAACCACCAGCATTCCAAAATGTCCTGGTTTTAGGAGCAAAACAGACACAAACTTCAGTTACTTAAGTGTCTAAAAATGCAGACTCAATGTTTTCCATTCCCCGTTACCTCCATGGCAGGAAACAGTGATTAAAAAACAAACAAAAGAGTCACTCAAATTATCTTCATCCTAGGACTGAGGTGAAGAAGTTGAAAAGTTCCATCATAAAAACCACATGTGCTGGGCTTCCCTGGTGGCGCAGCGGTTGAGAGTCCGCCTGCCGATGCAGGGGACGTGGGGTCGTGCCCCGGTCCGGGAAGATCCCACATGCCGCGGAGCAGCTGGGCCCGTGAGCCATGGCCACCGAGCCTGCTCGTCTGGAGCCTGTGCTCCGCAACGGGAGAGGCCACAACACTGAGAGGCCTGCGTACCGCACAAAAAAAAAAACAAAAACACATGTGCTAGAGTCACCCTCCAACTGCAACAGGGAATAACTAGTACATGGAGGTGCCATCTAAACCAGCTGGCATGAGACCTCGTAATGGCCACCCCAAGGAGGAACATTGAGACCCAGCTATGCAAGATACCCAAAAAAGCTAAAGAAATAGCTTTTCAGATTAGCATCTTTAAAGATGTCATCAGCTCATATAACTATTTGACTTTATTGAGAATAATCGTCTTCACATGCATGGTTTAGAGTATGGTTTATAAAGCACTTGATAAGCTTCTTGAAAAAAATTTGTAGTATCTCAACAGAGACAGGTAAGCAAAGTAGCAGGATTATTTTAGAGATGATGAAACAGAGACCAAAATGACTCATCTACTGTCAGTCGAAGGCTCCATGGGGAAGAAAAAGAAATTCCCAGAAACCCTGTCAAATTACTGAGTCCATGTTCAATTACCTTTTAAACCACTTTAAATCACTCAGGGGCCCTGACGCTAGAAGGACCATAAACAAGGAGCAAGGTGTATTCAATCCATGAGCCACCCAATTTTGAGGGTTTTTGATGGGACAGAGGTGTGGCAATGGGAAGAACACACATTTCTGACACCAAGAAAGGGTTCATGTCCCAGCACTGCCTTCTAAGCTGAATGACCTCCAGCAAGTCAGGTTGACTCAGGATGTCTTGGCCCTTCTTATCTGCAAAATGGAAATCCTTCCAACGTTTGTCTCCATCAGTGCACCTCTCCATTAGAGAGCTGTAATGCACAAATGCAGATAATATATGTGAAAGTTTTGTAAAATCTAAAACAATTACTATTCCTATTAGAAGCTTGTTGATTTCTAACCACACAACCATTTATACTCAACAAGCGCTCACAGAGGATGGACCAAGTACCCAAACACTATGTTAGATGATGGTACGGACACAAAACACAGCTTCTGCCCTCAAAGAGCTTAATAGCTAGTGGGGAAACAATACAAAACCAAGTATAAAAAGTGACTTAACAGAAGTACACAGAAGGTGTTATGGGAACATAAATAAGAAGTCATTACTAATCAAGGGACAATAAAAAGTCTTAAGTGACAGAACACAATTGAATGACATAATAACATGTGTACAGAGATGACTTCAGTTGAAACAAACCAAAGACAAACGAAACGTACAAATAAAACCAATCAGACGTGCTCTAAAAATGATGCTGCTTCTGGCATGAAGCTGTCAACCTACAGGAACATCTCTAAAGGTCCCACCAAAGCCTGAGCTCAAAGTGAACTAACAAACAATTGCACAAATGGGAGGCACAAGTGCAGAGGGCTTCCTCACAAGCTGCCCAAGTCTATCCAACCCACAGAATCTATCCGACCCACAGAAACATCCCTGGCCAACAGAAGCATTTGCTGGGTGGCTGAGATGTCATGAGAAATGAATCCTTGCCTCACTTCCTGTTGACTTTAATTCCTTAGGTCGCCCGCAGCTGATTACTGCAGGAGTAATACTCACCACTTTAGAAGGGAGACTACTCACCACTTGAACCTTCAAAGCAACAACCAGCTTATGGGTTAGCACATATTCACAAAACTGGCTCCTCTGGGCATTTAGGGTGAACGTACATGAGAAATAGTTAACTGACTTTTTTTCTTTCCTGGCTACACTTGAACCTGCTAAAAAATGAGGCTGGGTCTTTGTTGAATGGCACCCAGAGAGTACCAGACCCATGATAAGGTCTAAGCAGAAGGTGACTCACTTCTTATTTGAAAGGACAGATGTACCCAGTGGTGATGGGCTGCACCCACGACCCCTCCCTCCCTTTTGGACTCAATCTGTGACAATGACCTTGACCTTGGTTGGCTACCAAGCAGCCTCTCACCAATTCCGTCAGGAAACAAGCAAGGCTGCCAAAAGCAGACAAAACATTGTCTTTGACCCTCAAAGATAAGGACAAGGCGAGGTAAAATAAGAGGACGAGTCTTTGTTATTTTACTATGTACTACATGAAGGCCAGAAAACTCTCTGCCCATCACACAGGACAAAGGAAATGTTTACAAAGTATGAAGAGGAAGAACAGTAAGAACTACATTTTCATCTACAAATGTGGGTTTAAATTTCTTTTGTTGTGGACTATTATCATTGGTACTAAATGGATTTTTACAAAACAAGACTGCAACGTGTAAACATTCTGAAGTTGAATTCTGGAGCTCTGATTGGTCTTATTTCTGTGACTGTTTTGATCTGACATTAGGATGATAGGCTTATGGTAGCTGGGACTCAAATAGTTGCCCAGCATCAGAGACAACTACTGTTATACTAAACTCTTCAAAAATGCCCTATAGAGGACTCCTTCAGCGTGGATGGACATATGTTAAATGTGGAATGGTGTATTTAGTGAAAGGTGTAAAAACAAAATAGAGTTCTTACAACTCCTACACCAAGACCAAGATTTAAGAGTCATCACTAACATTTACTGAGCACTTCCTAAGGTCATTATGTGAAGCCCTTTATCTTCATTATGTTGTTAAATCCTCACAACAACCTTATCGGAGAGCTGCTATTATTATTACCATTTTACAGATAAGGAAATTGAGATTTAAAGAAATGCAGTACCTTGTCCAAGGTAATATGGCCAGTAAGTGAGTGGAAACAAACCTCTAAAATGCACATACTGTCCTGTATAACAATTAACAGCAAACTAATTACCCTGAGATAATACAGCTAGAATTTTACATACAAGGTGCTTTGAATGTTAATGTCAAAGTTCAGCAACTTTAATATTTATTTTTTAAATCCTTCTGTTTGTTAATTCCACAACTCAGAAAGTTAATTGCTAAATATCCAGGGAAATAGTTTATACTTAATTTACAAAAAAAAAAAAATCACCTCTGTACTATTTCTGTGTCATCGTAAATTCTCTAAGGGAATAGTGGATGATAGGTGTCTGAACAAACAGAATAAAAGGCTGTTCTCTAACTAAATAGCTAACCTCAATTCTCTCAGTGACCTTGGACATATTGCTTGTAATGTCTGCAAGGGTATAATAACTGTGACTCCATTTAGGCCAAACAAGTGCTTTTGCAAATGTTTACATAGTCCTAATTGCCCAAACCTTTTACTAATGTTTCCCGAAGACATCATTTTTCATTTAGCCAATAAATAGAAACACTTGTAAAAATGTTTGCTTAAAAAAAAAAAAAAACCCTGCAAATTAAGTGTTTCTGTCAAAAGAATTAAAAGGAATATTTTCAAATTAGATGTGACTATAGATAATTCAAACATGCTTTGACTATTAAGCCATGTCCAAATACACTGCCTCCTTCTAAAACCAGCTTAACATTTTTGGGGGACAGCGGGTGGATAGGGGACAAATATCAATGTATATGGGATCCAAGCGAAATTACAAAATTGACCCACAATCTTCAGTCTTGTTTCTTAAGTGTACTAAAATATGATATGCCCAAGTTTTATATGATCACACTACAGTGAAAATATAGACATCATATCTAACCTCTCAGTGAAGGTTAATTACTTTTGGACCACAAGATCTGGAATTAGAAGACCTGAACTGCCCATGCACTACTACTAGATGGGTGATTCCAGGCATGTCATTTGAACCTGAATTCTAGTTATTTCAATGCAGGTCAAATAAGGATCCCTGTCCTACCTTCTCCAAAGGTTGTTTTGGAATGTAAATCAAATGACATAACGTAGTGCTTTGTGAACTCAAAGGCAGCGTACAGGAGGCCAACGGGGGTCATCCAGGGTCATCCATATGGTACCAGGGAAAGGGTCACCACAGTCTCTTTGATCTCCTCCCATTATAAACCAACAAACTGGTGGAGAGAGTGGTGACAGCAGTCAGTTTAGGAAGCTCTGAGATAAGGTTTTAATTAACTCAAGGGCTCCTCCTGCACTGTTCAGGCAAAATGAGTTGCTGCACATCGGGCTTTCTGGTAGTCTGAGTGGAAGGATTCAGTAGCGCAAGATTCAGGGTGATTCAAAAGGAATGTCTCTTCTCAAAGAAGAAAAAACAAAGAAGCAAAATACTCCCTTGTCTCCCAAGTTCCTGTACAGGTGGGATACTCTGTCCCTCCTCCTTTCCTCTTCCAAGTTTCTTAAAGAATTTTTTTTTTTTTATGCTTTCTGACTCCACTTCTCACCCATTCATTCCTCCTGCAGAAGCACTGATTCTGCCCCAGGTGAAACTGCCCAGGCAGAGGTCACCAACACTTTCCTTTTGGCTAAACCCAGGAGGTTGTTCACTCCACATCTGACTGACCTCTCAGCAGGATCTGACCTACTCAACACGCACTCTTCGCATTGCTCTCATGAAAGCACTGATGTAGTCTCTTCCGGAATTTCTCCTTTATCTCTGGATGCTCCTTCTGGTACCCTGTATGAGCCCCCTTCCTATGCCCACATCATAATGTAGGTGTTCCTCCGTTTTCCCCATAACCCTCTTATTTAGCTCCTCGTCCACCTGGGTGATCTTCTCCACGCCCATGGCTTCGGCAGCAGTCCATGTGACAGATGAGAAACACTGTTATCCTGAGCTCTAGACCCACACGCAACTGCCTTTCAGACATCCCCTAACTCCTAACATGCACAAAACCAAACTCCTCATCTTACCCTCAACCTGCCCCTCCTCCTGGCATTCTCCATATAGTGAAGGAAATCATCATCCTTGACCCTGCTGGCTCCCTCCCCCACAAATCACTCCACATCAGCAAGTCATGCTAATTCTACCTCTGCGGGATCTGCCAAATTTATCCATTGCTCTCCTTTACGGCCTTAGTTCAGACACCACCATCCAGTTTCCTCCCTTTAGTCTTTCCCTCCACTAATCCATTCGCCACACTGCAGTCAGAGACGGCTTTCTAAAATTAAAACCCTGTTATCTTCTGGATAAATCATATACTCCTTAACACTGCCTATAAGAGCTCAAGTCCACTTACCTTCCTGGGCTTACCTCTTAAATCTCCATCGTCTCTACCCCGCACCCCAAAACACACAGGCATACTACTTGGCTAATTCTCGTTCAGCCTTCAGGTCTTTGCTGAGGTATCACTTCTTCCCTGACCTCCCACGTCCGTTTTGAACATCCCTCTTGTGTGTTCCCATAGCACACTGATTTCCTCAATTATAATGCTTTTCACTCTGTGTAAAACTAGCCCGCTTACTTGTGTGTCTCCCCTACTAGACTGTAACCTTCATGAAGGCAAGGATTGTGCCTGTTTTCTTCAAGATTGTACTGCTGGTTCCAAGCACAAGAGGTATGTGCCACGGCACAAAATAAGTGCTCAATTCTCACTTGTTTAATTAACAAACCAATGAATCTCTGAGGGTGGAAGAGAAGTTGTTCTGGAAAAGTTCATGGGAAGAGATCAATTAGCTAATTTTCTGGAGCATAAAAACTGCTGGTTACCTTTCCAATGTTTTCTAACCTATAATATATGTTCCTTGTTCTATGAAAATCTACATTTATAATCACATCTATAGACTACAAGGTAAAATGGATATTTAGCAATTTCCCAGTTAGATAAATGTCCACAAGTAAACTGGATAATGCAGAACAGGGCAGCTTCAGTTTGTACTGAATTATAAATTGGTTACACTAATCACGGTAACTAGACAAATAAATCTCTCCCATACTCATAAATGTGGCATATAATCGGGGAATCCAATTTAAAACACATAACTCAAATTGACAGTTAATGAGTGTATGAAAAACAAACAAAATGTTAACGAAAATAGCATGCCTGACATCTCAATACAATGGCCTCTATATTTTGACTTTGGTTTTTGCTCATAATTCATGTTGCCATTAACATTAATTACCCTCATGGACCAAATAAACTTCATGCCTTACTGTCAATATGAAGGTGAACTATGTAGGCTTGTTATTGCTGTCTGGTAATACCTACAGTAGCCAATGAAACAGAGCAAACACAATGCACGGAATTTACTACTCGTGGTTATTCTTATCACACTCTCACTCATCACTGAATTCTCTGCATTAGCTTACACCAGAAACTCCAAGCTAGCATACAGTTCCGCTACTTATGAACCATATATAAAATCCACTCAAAAAGAAAAAGGAAAAGAAAAAAAGCAATTCCTTGCTAGATATCCCTCCACAGGGTTTCTCTTGAAGGGTTAACACTCCCCATGAAGAAAATCAGCATTTGGCTAACAGCCAGTGGAGCAACAGACACTTTCCATACTTTTCTACAGGTGTTGGAGGACAGTGTAAAGTGAAAATGGAAAAGGGAGCTAGTAGGAAAGAAAAGGAGTAGCAGTGGTCTGGGGCTCCTGCAAACTGTCTAGAGATGGAGAATGCTAAAAATTCTGCCCAAATGGTCTAACCTTTACAGGTTTCTATTAAAACCAGTTCTTCTGAAACCAGTAATTAAAGTAGTACCCCTCTACCTGCCTGTTTCTTAAATTTGTAAATGTATGACGTGACTTAAAGTATTATGGGAAGGCTGCATACATGATTAAACTGGAATAGAGTATTTTAAGTACCTGATAAGTATTCAATAAGTATTAGCTTTGGATGTTTTTTAATGCAGATGTTACCGGCCTACATCCCGTTTGGTTTTCTTAGTAATAACATGCAGAGGGCTTTTTCTTTTTCTTTTTTGCTAATGGCTATATATCCATCACAGTTCTTTGTGTTCCACTTATATAATTAACCTGAGTCCATAGCCCAAAGCCTAAAATCCATCAATCTATGAGAAAACAAAGACAATGAAAGTTCAACCATGAGCTTCCTTTTTCTATCATTTCAGTATGATATTCAGCCATCCTTCCACCATAAAGCTTTCACTGATTACCCTTATCGAGAAATAAGTTATCCAACTTTATTTCAATCTTTCCAACCATATTTATCATATCCTATCTTCTAGACTTTCTTTAAAACATCACTTCCTGCCATATATTAAGTTATTTATGGATTTTTATATTCTCCATTATTTGACTGGACAATGTGTTAGATTCATTGTATTCCCCACAACATAAAGTTTTAACAGCTTTAAAAATAATGTTTATTGACTATTATGGTTATAAACAATTACTATATACTTATTGTTAAACATTTTGAAAATACAGAAAGTATAAAAGGGAAAATAAACAATGCCTATTCATCCTCCAATGAGAAAAAAGCACTGCCCCATTTTGGCCCCTTCAGTCCCTTTCCTTATGTAGGTAGATCTTTCTGGTTTTTTAAACATAGTTGAGAGTTGACTGCACATACAGTTCTCTAGCCTATCTCCCCCCATTTAGCAAAAATTGATAAATACCTTTCCACACTGTTAAAACTCTTCATAAACATCCTTTTACAAATCTGTATAAAACCATGTCTTTTGATGATAGCATAATTTATTTAAACTGTTCCCCTCTTGTTGGGCATTTAGACTATTGCCAATATCTGACTTTTCTAACCAAAGCCATATTAAGCACTTGTGAACATTAACTTTTAAAATATTTCTCATAAGTTCCTTTGGACAGACTGCTAGGAGTGGAACTACTGGATCGAGGAGTGGACACATTTAGGTGAGACTTTTCGTACATTCAGCCAATGAGTTTTTCAGAAAGGTTTAACATCTGCGCAACCCTCACAGCATCTGAGAGTGTCTGCTCCACTACACACTACCTGATGTGGAGAATTAGAATTTTTTTAAATCTATGTAAATTTGAGAGCTGGAAAAATGGTCCCTTGCTGTTGTTTCAATTTCATTTCTTTGATTAATGGAAAGAGAATGCATTTTCGTATGACTATTAGCCATTCAGTTTTCTCTTGTATGGGTAGTCTGTTCCTGCCATATTAGTTTTCTTTTGCCGTGTAACAAATTCCCACAAGCTTAGTACCTTAAAACAACACCCATTTCTTACTTCACAATTCTGAAGGTCAGAGTCTGGGTGGGGTTGGCTGGGTTCTCTGCTCAGGCTCTCTTTCACAAGGCAGAAATCAAGGCGTTAGCTAGGCTGTGTTCTTAACTAAAGGTTCTGGTAAAGAATCCAGTTCTGAGCTCATTCAATTTGTTGACCCTCGGTCTGAGGTTCCAGTTTCCACACTGGGTCACCCTCAGCAATTCTAGGGCTCCCACATTTCTCAAGGCTGTCCCCATGCCTTCTCAAGTGTCACCTCCATCTTCAAAACAGCAACAGCATGTTCAGTTCTTCTCAGGCTTCAGATATCTCTGATTTCCCCAGCCAGAGAATGCTCTCCTCTTTTACAGGCCCCTTTGATTAGATTTGGCCCACCAGCTAATTTCCCCATTTTAAATTCAACTGTGCCATATAAAGAAACATGATCAAGGGAGTGATATTGCATCATATTTACGGGTTCTGGGGATGAGGGTATGCAATCTTGGTGGAGGGGCATTTTCAGAACTGTGCTTGCCATAGGGTATTAGATGTTGTTTCTTATCATTTGTTTGTGCTCTTTATGATGTCTTAATATCATGAATTTACCAAATAAGTGAATCTTACTGATGACTGCCAGAAGTTGCATTTTCACAATGGCAAAGACAACTAAGGATGGGGCTGCTGCGTGCTAATAAAGATTCTGAACACAGTCGGCCCTCCGTACCCTTGGGTTCCACATCCGCAAATTTAACCAACCACAGACTGAAAATATTTGGGGGGGGGGGGGACTCCAGAAAGCTCCAAAAAGCAAAACTTGAATTTTGCTGGGTACTGGGCAACTATTTACATAGAATTTACAGTTCTTTACATAGAATTTACATTATATGAGGTATTATAAGTAATCTAGAGATGATTTAAATTATACCAGAGGATGTGCGTAGCAGAGGTTATATGCAAGCACTATGCCATTTTATAAGGGACTTGAGCATTCCTGAATTTTGGTATCTGTGGGGGGTCTTGAAAAATTCCCCTATGTTTGTATATGACTTTGCTAACATTGGTATTTTAAAAAGATTTAATTGTGGGGAAAAGTACATTACATAAAATTTACTATCTCAACTATTTTTAAGTGTACAGTTCCAAACGATTAAGTACATTCACATTGTTGTGCGACTAATCTCTAGAATGCTTCATCTTGCAAAATGGAAACTCTATACCCATTTAACAACTCTCCATTTCGCCCCTCCCCCAGCTCCTGGCAACCACCATTTTACTTTCAACATTGGTATATCTTTATTTTATGTATTTATTAACAAACATGTATATCGCAATTACTACATGCACTGTTCTAAGAACTTTAAGAATATTAACTCATTTAATCGTTATAACAACCCTATGAAATCAGTACCGTTATTATTTCCATACTACAGATTAAGAAATATAGCAAATAAACTGCCCAAGGTTACACAATAGGAAGTGACCAAGCAGGAATTCAAACCCAGAATGGCTTTATAGTTCTTGCTATGAACTATTACATTGTGAAAATACTCACTGAAAGACAAACTCATCAGGCATTAATATTATTTCCTTGATGTGCATGACTTTAAAACATTTTTCTATGAGCAATTTAATCTAATATTGTTCTAGTAACTAAAAGTTAGACTATGTGACCAAGGTGACACATGCACTGACCTTTTAGCCCAATTTTGGTTAAGGCATTTGTTTTTGAAGTTCATGAAACAAAATTTGCCTTATATCTTAAGGTGTGCCAATTATAATTTACATGTGGTATTTTATAATAAAGTATCTTATGAATGAATACAAATCATAATTCACTATGACTACTGAAATTATAATATTAAAGGAAGAAAACCCAGGTATTTCTCTTTTCCAAGAAGAAAAAAACTTCCAAATTAGTTTACAACCGCATAGCTCAATCTCAGTTTAACCTAGTAAATTCAAATCTGTCCTGCTTTGCAAGCTATAACTCTAGACCAGTCTCAATTTGTCATTCATTTGTATATCTCAGTAGTAACACTTTATTTGAGGAGTGGGTCTGAAATGTCCTTATCTCGATCTTTTTGCTTAGTAATCCTTTCATGGAAGACCAAATCATGCTTGTCATCAGTCACATAGTGTCATTTACTGTATATTAAAAATGAACAAGGTCAACAGATGGAACAATCGTTGTAGTCTGAAAGCCCCAGTTAGATGTGAGTTAAAAGCTCTGCTGAGGCTTGGTTTCTAAGACCCAGGAGGGGCGGCGGGGTACTAAAAACAACACACAGAACGGGATCAGCTATTTCAACTGCTTTATACTTATATACCTGATTCATAAAAATAAACAGACAACGCATCATACAGTCTCCCCTCACCTATTATCCACTGCACTGCTGTGCAGTTTCCAGGATGAAATAGAAACCAGGGCACGGAAGAAACAGCAAAATCACCGCTACGCCAGGGAGCTTCTCGGATACTCACAATGCTGTCATCCCCACACCCTACCCGCAGTGGCCAGTCAGGCAGCACAGAAGCAGGCAGATGCTCACCTGGCCTCCGGCTACTTTTCCCCCTTCACCTGCGGGGCCTGCAGCCTACTTCTGGCTGTGATTCGGCTTTGGCAGCCAACTCTCCTCACGGTCACGGCCGGTTCGTCCACCGACCATTCCGGCCCGGCTCTCTGTTTACAAGCGCTTCTTGCGGTCCCACACTTAAATGCTTCCTTCCTGCAGCTCAGGAAGCGAGACTCGGACACACAAGGTTCCAGGCCGCAAGGACTCGTCTTTCCTGCCTTAAGGCACCCAGCGCCACTCAGGGCTGACCGCACCCTCCTGGCCTCCTTATCTCTTTGTTTTCTTACGCACAGTTTTCATCACACACTTTTTGAAAACAATGGTATGTGCCGCAGAGTCTCCTCACTGCTCCTCCCAACGCACAGATGGATGTTTGCAATTGGAAAATTTCACTTGAAACATGCCAAGGACCAGACTTGTTATTTAGCAGCTCCCTTGGCTAAGAGAATTAGAGAGAAAAGTTCTTTCTGAAAATAAAACTATTAGAACCTAGAGATTGCTTCACATTTCAGGTTTGGAGCTGCGATGAAAATCAATTTTCACTCCCCTTTCATGTTGTAGCCAGCAGGTTGAAAGAGGATGGTTTTGAGAGGAGGTCTTAACCCCCATTTGGATTCCCAGCAAAACAGAAACTGTGTGTGTGTGTGTGTGTGTACGCGCACTGGTGGGCAACCTGAGTGCTCCTTTGTGAGACACTCCAACCCACCCCACAGTGACTTTGGCCACATTGCAAGAGGATAGGGTGGTCTTGATCTCGGAGAGACAGCAGTGAATGGTCCTGAAGAGAGATCCTAGTTCCCTGCCCAGGAATTGAACCTGGGTAGCCTGGATGAAAACCTGGAATCCTAGCCAATAGACGTTGGGGGGGGGGGGGGGGGG
>NW_006790338.1:602983-651274 GCF_000442215.2 Lipotes vexillifer | reverse complement strand
GGGGGGGGGGGGGAGGAGGGCTGCCCGCAACTTTTTGCTAAGATGGACCCCACCACAGAAGCCTGTGGGTGTATGTCCACACTTATTATGGGGTGGCGCCCCCTCCCTTTTTGACCCTCAAGGAGCCTTTCTGCACAAGCGCAGACAGGGAAGTTTTCCTTGACCTCAGGAGTGGTCGTCTTATCTCTTTACTTTAGCAGAGCTCAGCTTCTGCCACTACCTTTGCCCTTGGAGCGAGAACAAAGCTTCAATTTTACTCCACTTGACAAACACCAGCTGTCCAGCCCAAGGGCCCATCTATCTCCTACCTCAGTCTGGCTGGAAGACCTTCCTTGAAGTCTCCTGCTTTATTCTCCATCATAGCACACTTAGCCATTTTCTCAATTTATAATTACACATTTTAAAAATTTACCTGTTTTACTGGCTTCTCCACTCCCACTCCAGCCTCACCTATAAACTCCCTGAGGACAGAAACTATTTTGGTTTCATTCACCACCACATAATAGGCACAAAGCACAGTGTGTAATGTATATATGTTTGAATGAATGAATGAAGAAATGGACACACACACAAAAATTGTCAAAGGAGGCCAGAGAAACAGCATGATAAGATTCAAAAAATCTGATTCCTGCACTCCCTTAAAGATTAATAAGAGAATCTTTAACCATTGAATTTTTAAAAATATCTCTTTTGGTTGAAGTTTAGAGTTTAAATGTTTGTTTGAAAACTTATACTGCAATTCGAGATACATCTCTTGTTCCTTAAACATGCAGTGTTCTCTTTTGCCTCAGGACTTTTGACACTGGATTTCCTCTGATGAGACCTGTCACCCCTGCCCCATCCCTTTAGCCTGGCCAACTTCTTGCTTTTTAAGAAGCAAGTGGCATCACACCTCTCCTGGAAATCTCTGACAGAGAAACCTGATCCTTTAAACGTGCCCAGAGGAACTCACATGTTCCTCTATAAATGCACTCATCACATTGTGCCAAATTCATCTATATACTCATTAGTCTTCCCAGGCCACTGATTCTCAAACTTCAGCATGTAACAGAATCTTCTAGAATAGTGCTTCTCAAACTTTAATGTGTGGGGATCCTGTTAAAATGCAGCTCATGATTCAAGAGGTCTATGGTGGGGCCGTTGCACCTCTAGTGAACTCCCAGGCGATGCCACATTTTGAGTGTCAAGGCTCTTGGATGCATGTTAAAAATGCAAATTCTTGGGTCACGCACCCAGTCTTGGGGGCGGGCGGCCCGGGAGTGGGGGGTAAATTGCCAATTATAGGGGAAATTGACGTCTGGTTGGCTCATGGGTTACCAGGGAAACCAGCAGAGGGGCACGCCCCTCACTACCCCTCAGATCAGAACAACCAGCAGCTGGAGCCTGGGGCAAGCGCACAGGAAGGTCAGTCATGTGAGCAGCGTGTAGGCGCAGCAGGCATTGGTCGAGCAGAGGGTATACAGAGAGTAAGAGAACAGCCATCTTGAGTGGCCCTACCAGACACCCGTAGATTCTCATTCTGGAGGTCTACAAAAAGTCCTGAATTCTGTTATTTTAGCAAGTGCCTCAAAGTGCTCCTTATTGGACTATTCTTTGAGAAAAACTATACCAGTCTATGAAGTTGGAGGGCAGGGCCAATGCTTTGTGATTTATTTCCCACCATGCATTAAGCACAGGGTCTGGCACATAAAATGCCTTAAATAGCCACATTTACAGAACGACTAGATATACTCATTATCACTAATATAGATTCTCAGTGTGATCCCAGAAAAGGGATGAAAAGTCAAAGGCTGAGAACGATCTCAGCTGGGCAGTTGCTGGCTCTCAGGCCTCCATTTGGTCAGCAGGGGTCATTTTGCTCCTCTGAATTTAAATATTTAAATTCACATCTCTATTCAAAAGCCCCAGCTGCCTTTTTTTTTTTTTATATAGACTTTATTTTGTAGAGAATGAGCAGAGAAGTACAGAGTTCCCAGATACCCGCTGCCCCAAAACACGCACAACCTCTCCCACTATCAACATCTTGCACTACGGTAATACATTTGTTACAGCTGATGACCCTATCTTGACACACCATTATTACCCCACATAAGTATACATAGGTATACATAGGGCCACCTATGTATACCTTCTAGACCTTGCAGTTATACTGCCAATTAAATCCCTGTTCGCTCAAGGTGGCTTGTGTTGGTCTCTGTCATTTACAACTGAAAGCATCCTAATACTCCACCATTCCAGACTTATCTCCAGAATACTTCTTTTCTCCCACTCTATACTCCAGACTTACATTTTTTTACCACTCCTGGATACTCTTCCATTCATTCTCATTGTCCTGCTTTAGGATCCCCCATTAAATCCCCTCTGCATCCCCTGAAGGGCAGGGAGCTTGTCTTATTCATCTTTGTATTCTCCACACCACTTATGGTACCTAGTAAATGATCTTAATAAATGTGCATTAAAACAAAGTGAAATACCAAATGACATGTAAGGAGATTTTATTATTGTATCTCTTCATTAAAATTTGTTCAACTTAGCTTTCCTTTATAAAATAATGGTCAAGTCCAGATTCAATAAAGCAATACTGTCTTCCAAGAAATAAAACAAAAGTTGCATCAAAAAATATTTTAAACTTAATCAGAAAATGTTGGTGCTATTTATAGCCTAGAATTTGCAAGCCAAGTATACCTCACCCCATGTGCATAGATATGCCCTCACCCCATGTGCATAGATATGCCCAGGTAAAGATGATTGGGATATTCACTGAGAGCAATATAATAATATTTGTTTGTCTCGTTAGGTAAATTAAAAGCATTTGAGATGTAGAATACTAAAGTCATAAATGGAGCAGCTTAAAAGTACAACTGAGCTTGCTATTCAGCTGGGAGGCACCCGCAAAGGCATCCCATTGCTGAAATATTGAAACAGTTGCATACAAGCTGGTAACTAGCTTCTGTCCCTAAGCTTCCTGAGTGTCCCAAATCTCTTTCCAAGGAATTCCCTCCCCACCCATCCTAAGATTCAACACCCAAAGGATTGATACCTGACCCTTCTCTTGCATGAGAGGCAGGATTCTTTCTGATTAGCCAATGATCAGGCCATATATGTTTTTGAGTCTTTTGCTATCACTTCTACAAGTAGGCAAACAGAGAAAAATAGTGAAAAGCCTTCAACGAAGCAAGAGTGAGAATAAGTGATAGACTCTTACAAAAAAACGTCTTTAATTGGGCAATTTGAATGTGCTTCATTTTAGTCATTCAACAAGCACATGTTACAGGAATTCATTGTTCTCCGGGTAGGTGGTTCATGGGCTCATGGTGGCTTGTATGATGGTTAGTACCAACCAGAGGCCTCCATTAAGAGCTTACCTGTTGATGGAATGGTCCAGAAAGTTAAAACCTTGTAAAAGGAAAACTTTTTCAATCTTGACATGGGACAGAACCTTTTTGTATGATATATTCTAAACTTCCTTCTGGGAAAACCTAGCATTCCTGATAAAATGCCTAAGAAATCTGCAAAGTTAGGTAAACTTTAACAGCATTAGGAGCTGCAGGAGTTGCTGCCCTTCAACACCTGACCTGAAAGCTATCTGAGAAGATTTCTCCCTGGATATAGTCCTCATTTTGCCCCAAATAAAACTTAACTTACCAAAAAAAAAAAAAAAAAGAGTTGCAGGTTGAGTTCCCAGGAATCAAACTCAGAGAGAGTTCAGCATGCAGGGAGTGCCCGTGGGATCAGCACATGTATATGGGAGGGGTGAGAGCCAAACTGGGCAGAGGGAAAGGTAGAGTTGTAAGGCCCAACAGCAGCCTTGCCACCCCCATGAAGACCTCTGAGACAGAGTGGCCTGTCAGAGGCTTTAGAATAGTCCTGAATCAGGCCAAGAACGAGTGGTGTGCTGGCAAATTGACTCTGAAAAAACAAAAGCCCTGATTTGTTACTGTCTGCCAATTTCCATGGTTTAAACACCACACGATGCCTAATTTCAAGTTCTGGATGTCGTGTCACTGAACATGGGGTTGGAGGTGTGCACAGTCAGGTCTCAAGAGCCAGCAGAAGCTGGCTCTAGCACACCACTGGCCAAGACGGCTAGGTCTTTCCATGTCCACATCCATCAGTCAGTGGATGTGGGCTACTCTGAGAGGGAGCACAGTCTTAGGCAAGGTGGCCCTCTGCAGTTGATACAGTCCTTGGAGGGTCTGACCACTGAAGGCGATCTACTGACACCACTTCCAGCAGCTGGGGCAATGAGTCCTTTATAGATAGGGGATCTGGGCAGCCCATCACAGAGTCCACCATACTTGCTCTGGGAAACAAGTCACCTGCCTACTCAACTAAATGTCAGTCAAGAGTCTAGTCATCTTTCACCTCTAGATGGAAAGATGTTCAGCGGTCCAAAACAGTAAATACCCAACAAGTGATAAAGGCAGAAGAAATTCCAGAAGTTCAGAAGATTAGAGGGAGGATGGAGCCACTCAGACAGGACTCTACAAAAAACCAAGGGCTTGAGCCTACCTTGAAGGATAAGTAGAATTGTGGTAGAAAAGCAAAGGAGACTGAATAGAAGCCACCTTGTCTTGTAATTAGAATCCTGGCTCTAGCACTTATTCATTCTCAGGTCTTCACAAATTATTTTACTTCTCTGTGCCTCAGTTTCCCCATAGGTAAAATGGGGATGGTGACAGTAATAATAATGTAATAATAGCAATAATATTATCTACCTCAAAGTGTTTTGAATAAGTTAGTTCACAGTAAAAGTTTGTATTAGTGTTTGGCAATATAAGGCCCCCAATAAGTGAGCTGTTAATTTCATGGAGCTACATGTGAAGATATTACATTGCAGAGTAGTCGGGAAAAAAAATTACACACACATATACATATATACAAAGTTCATTTCACCAGAACCGGGGAGCTGAGCAGGTATACCCTGATATTTACAAGAGCCAGGGCAAGAAAACAAATGGATGGCTTCAGTTTCCCAGCCCAGACCCTGTCCTGCACCACAAAGCCCCAAATATGTGCATGCAGACACCTCGGCTGCCATGCCTAACTTTATTGACAACTTTCCCAGCCATAGTCACTCCTCAGGCTTTTGAGAACACCCTGGCAGCTGGATTAGCACCCAGGAAGCCCTGGGGAAAAAGCCTGTACAGCTCTAGAGATAGACTCTTGGCTTTGGTACAGGGAATTCTGATGCCCCAGCAACCTGGTCTAGAAGGCGGAAGCTCTAGGTAGTCACCTTCTTGTCCAGAAAGATATGTAGCCAGAGGAGGACCTAAAGCACAGAGCCCAGGTCAGCAGCCCAGTTGCCCAGATCTAAGGGTAGTACTTGGTAGTTCTACTGGGGATCAACCCTTATAATGCAATATTCCATCTTTAGTACTTATGCAATTATGGTAATCATGTCATAAAAGAGGCTTTGCTATACTAGAAAAGGCACTGGATTGGGGATCAGGACCTCTGAATTATGACCTAGCCACAAAGTCTAGGATGATGGATTATGTTTATTATACTCGTTATAACTCAGCACCAAACACCATGATAGTCCATAGTAAGATCTAATGAAAAATTTATATTTGTAATGTCGAAGACTATTGAGTTCCAGAATTCAATTTGGTTTTAAGAGTAATTTTTAAGGTTGTTTTTTTGATAAATTTATTTATTTATGTTTGGCTGCGTTGGGTCTTCACTGCTGCGCCCAGGCTTTCTTTAGCTGTGTTGAGCGCAGGCGGATTCTTAACCGCTGCGCCACCAGGGAAGCCCAAGCTTGTTTTTTTAAAAAAACTCTAACCCAAGGTTCAAGCCTATCCCTAAGAGCTAGATCCCCTTTTCCTTTCTTATCTGTTCTAAAAGTTCTCTCTCCTTCCCCACACACCCAAATGAACTTTCACACTATTCAGTCCTTTTCACCAGAATGGGAATCACTGATACAAAAGAGCCCCAAGGCCCAAAACACTTTCTTCAGTTCCTGCAGGAGGAGTCCTCCTTTCACACATTTTAACGAATTATAATGCAAATGAAGCCATTACCCAACAGGTAGATTGTTAATGGTGCATGTACTAGAAACCAGCATCTCTCAGATAGATATCACTTTATAAATTCATGCTTTTGAAACTAAATAAGATCAGAAATTAAATTATTCAGAAGGAACCCTATACATAAGCTGTTCACCGTCACTAAAATGTAAGGTAGATGTTAAAATGAATGAGAATGGAATGGAACATCCTCTTACTTTTTCCAAGCAGAATATTTCCTGCCTGGCCTATGGTATCTTTCTAGAACCCAGAATCAGAAAATAGCTTTTATCCTGTTGGCTGCAGTGTAATTGTTCTTTCCAGAAGTTGTCAAACAGGGTGTGTGTGTGTGTGTGTGTGTGTGTGTGTGTGTGTGTGTGTGCTGGGGATGCTTTGTGAGACTCGCTGAGCTGCGCATAACTCACTCCCATGTATCTGTGTAACTGGAGTCATCCTACTTTGTTATGCTGGCCTGTTTTCACACTCTGTTCAAAAACTTGAATTCGACCATTCTGGAACCCCTGAAAAAGTCCTGTAGGCAAAGAGCAGGTTCCAGCCAGAGTTGACTCACTTCTGTGTATCTGAATGCTGTTTTACACATTTTTATTACAAAGTTGCTCATGACTGAACTTCCTACTTTCATGTGGGAGCATTTGACCCTTCCCAAATAAATGAACCTTGCCCTTTTTACACATGCTCTGCCCAGGACATAATTTGTTTTTAAATATAACTACATAGTTGTGAAATAAAATTCATATTTTATGACAAGACAAGAAAAATTTAAACAAAAAAAATTCTTCTCTGCCTTTTGGCTTCCCCTCTCCCCCACTGTGCATTGTGTATTGGCATCATGCATCGACCAAACCTCCCCCATGGGTAGGAATACCTGCTCAACCATAAAAAGCAACGTTCTCCCAGCATAAACAAGACAACTCCTTAAAGAGAACATTCCTTCCTGATCTTGTAAGTGGTCACATGACCCCCCACAAAGATGCTTAAATCTAGATTATGTGAACTGTCAATAATACGCCTTTTGATGTACAGCCCTCTGTCTCAAAAACCTTACTGTGCCTTTACTTCTAACGGAGGGAACAGTCCTCGGAGATTTCTGAGATGCTCTTCTTGGGTTATAATCCTCAAATTTGGCTTGAATAAAATTTTCCATTTCTTTCTTAGATCGACTGATTAATTTCTTTCAACGTTGTTAGAAAAAAGAGTTGCAAAAGCATCAGGAGAGAGGGCCACAGGGGAAAATGTTCCAAGGATCTCAATGTGCCCTCCTATTAGTTTTGTCTTCTACTCTTTTTCTTCCACATTTATAAAGCTTTTCAGCTTTGAACAGTAGACCTGTATTGGGGTGACTATATTCTTTGCATGATTGTGGTTCAGGACTTGAAGTTTTTAGAGGGCAGAGGTAAGTTGAAAATCACATCCCACAGAAAAGTGCTTAGTAAATAAGAATGAGAGGCATCTTCTGCAACCATTTGAGGGGGTCCCTCGCCATTTTCAGGAATAGATTTTCACCCAGTAGATGACCCAGTAAACACAGTGATACCTTTGATTCCTGGGAGGGATGGGTTTATAAAGGAAGGGAGGAAAAGAGGAAGAAAGCAACATTTAAACCTGATCTCTACCATAAACTGAGCTCCTCAACACACACACTCACACATACACACTCACTCACTCATTGGCACACAGAGTTTGCTATTCTTCAGCTAATGGGATTGGCACCGCTTAAAGCAGATTGCTAGGTCATTGTCTGCGACCACCGCAAGAGAAACATTATTTAAAGGCCATTCAGACCCTAAAAGAAGCGGCTGAGCAGAGCAATTATCGGAGACTCTCCATTAACTAGGGCATCTTTGCTCTTTGTCTGAGTTGGTTTAATAAGGCCCGCTAATGGAGCTGTGCGGGAGGGGGCCTGCTAATGGTTCTAGAAAAGCCCCTTCTTGGCCCCTTTATTTCTGGGGACGTCTTTAGAGATGCTGATAGTAAAGCCATACTGAAAAATGACCTTCGCAAAAACTTGGTGTGAACCCCTCCTGCTCAGGACTCCGGGTTTCAAAATGAGGAAACATCTTTGTCTTTTTCTTTTTTATTCCAAGGTGATTTTCCCTCACTTCCTCTTATTGGTTTGTGGCCGTTTGGGTTTTGGGAAACTTGTCATTGAAGACAGCAGCACTCAGTGAGAATAACGCAGAATGACAGCCCAAGCAATTCCCCCTTTAGCTTGCCACTTCTACTCATCTTCCGGGGGTCTACTCCTCCAGAAAAATCACTTGTCCCATTATTCCTTTTAAGTCTGTTATGCACTTACATTTCAAACTTAGGATGGCCACCTGGATTCAAACTGCCGTATTATAATTAGCCAGCTTTATCAGCCTCCCGGTTCATTCTCCCTACAGCAGCCAGAGCAACTCTTTCAAAACAGAAATCTAAACACCTCAGTGGCTTCCTATTACCCGTAAGAATTCTTGATATTATCTATGAGACTCAGCATGGTTTGGACCTTTCTTCCTCTCTAGCAACAATCTTGCATCATGCTTCTTTCAGCTATTTGATCCAGCCACTGGGATCTTTTCCAGTGATTATGTCCTGCTCATTCCTGCCACAGGTCCTCTGTACATCTTTCTGCCCAGTATACTTTTTGCCTCTTATTCTCCATTCATCCTTCAGCTCTCAGCTCAGTAGTCAGATCTTCAGGAAAGTCTTCCCTTACTACTCTTTCTACGTTGACAACTTTTTTTTTTTAACGTTTATTAATTTACTTATTTTGGCTGCGCCGGGTCTTAGTTGCAGCACGTGGCATCTTCGTTGAGGCATGCGGGATCTTTTTAGTTGTGGCATGTGGGCTTCTTAGTTGCAACATGCGAACTCTTAGTTGCGGCATGCATGTGGGATCTAGTTCCCGACCAGGGACCAAACCTGGGCCCCCTCCATTGGGAGCGTGGAGTCTTACCCACTGGACCACCAGGGAAGTCCTGACAACTTCTATTTCATGCATTTATAACAACATATACTACTCCTTCACGGCACTTACTGTAATTAAACTTTTACATTTATTTGAATGGCTTACGTTATTTATAATTACCTCCTCATGAGACTGTAAATGTCATGAGAATAATCATAAGCTCTATAAGCAATAACTATGTCTGGTTTTGTATATCATTATATCCTCAGTGCTGAGAACAATGTCTATGACCTGAGTGCCTGCCTATTTTCAATTTTTCAAACAAAGTTTGTTGCCTTAGAGGTTCCCATGACTATTATCTTTGGGAATTACCAATATCCCATATTTTCCCATATCAGTATAGAGACCTGTGCTCCTTTCCTATGAGATTAAAGACTAATTTTCCAGTTTTAGGGGTAGAACTAAAAGCACATTCTTATTCCCCTAATGAGTGGATCTTTATGCTGTAACATAGATTCACAAGGCACGAATAAACACACACAAGCTTTAATGATGCCTCCTGTCTCATCAAGACCCAGTGGGAAAGAGAATAGGGTGTATAGCCAAAGAGGGGAGTCAAGGATTAGAGATTCTCAGCACTCCAGACATACTGGGATAGAGATGGGTGGGTAGGATTGTTCCAATTGTCTTTGGTCCCCATGAAAACTAGGGACTTTCTCTACTGGTTGGAGAAAGCAGGGTGGACCTTGGCAGATGCAGAGTAGCAGCACGGATTGGGTGTGTATTCTGTTGCTTGGGCTGTTTTGCAGAGATGGCCACCAAGGCTGCCCTATATGGGGTCAGCTGAGTGTCCCTTGACTTGCGCTGAGTGGCATCAGGCATTCAAAGAGTGGGCTGACCAAGCCCATCACTCCTTTTAAAAACTTAGGCTAGAAGTCAATTGCACACTTGCATTTTTCACACTTAGTTATAGCCACCTAAATTCAGACTGCTCTATTATATTCAAGTTGCATCAGCCAGCCTTGGGATTCCACTAATTAAGAACAGTTTGGAAATTAGAGAAAGAAAGTCATACCATAAAGTTGTGTTTTCAGAGAATCTGAGGCTCCCTAAAGAAACTGTCCTCTTGAGGATGGCATGTCTGTTGTCCCTTAACCTATGTAAATTCACATGGTCACATGCATGGATTCCAGATGCATTCAAGTTCAGAACCAGGATCAGAAAGTTTTCTGGACCTGGTAATAGTGCAAATTGTTACATAATCTCTACCTCTGACTAAATTACTGAGAAAACCTGCAGACCTCCAAGCCTCAGTTAACATATTTCCTATGAACAGCTCTTGCTTGACTCTCAAGCTGCAGAGGACACAGAAGAGAGTAACACAAGGTGCCCACTATTACAGAGAACTGACAATCTACAGAAAAAGATACATGCTTTATAAAATAAATGGGGCAACAGATAATAATGAGTCCTAAGTTGTTGGGTTCTAGTCTAGTGTCTCTATAAATGTGGTCCACAACCTGTAGCATCAACATCACTTGGGACTATCGTTAGAAATGCAGACTTTGGGGCCCTACCATGGTCCCACTGACTTGGAATCTCTGGGGGTGGGGAAAGAGCAGGTTGACAATCTCTCCAGCGGGTTCTTAAACACACTGAAGTTTGAAAGGCATTATAAAAGTTGGGGAAAGAAGTCTGAATGAACTGAGAGCTGGGGGAAGAGTTTCAAAGAAACCCTTGAATTCAATCTGGGCCATCCTTGAAGGTCAGGTGAGTAGAATTTGGAATAATTAAGGGCTCAGGGGAGGGCATTCCAGGCAGAAGGAATAGCAGGAGTAAAGGTGTGGAGGGGAAAATGAGCATGGCATGGAAGGGGCTGATTGAAGCTGAAGGTCTGGGGGTGGTATGGAGGCAAAGCCCGATCTTGTAAGGAAGTGAGTTTTAGAAAACATGTTATGCATAAAATACGAATATATGTATGCATATATATTCACATCTAGTTTTTTTCTCATTTCAAAGGTAATATATATATTTTTAATAAAAACGTAAGACATTAGAGAAGCATGTAACATAGAAAAAATAGAATGTTTCCCCATGACCTCTTCAAAAGGAAAAAAAAGGTAACATTTTGATGTAGATTCCCTTAGAGTTTTTTCTATGCATACTCTAATCACCTCTCCCCCACAAAAAAAACAACAAAGTCTCCTCTGTTCACAGCTATGCAACTTCCTTTGTTCACTTCACAACACAATTCTCCATATCTGTGTCAGTCTTTCTCTGTTAGTCCTAAAGATCTACCTCATTCTTTCAAATGGTCCCATAGTATTCACTGTATAATGAGGTAGCAATGAAGCACCATGCTTTGTCACTGTTGGTTCTTATGCTGGGAAGAATCTGATGAGAGGGGTGTTTTAGAATATAGCTGTGAAGATGGCTATGCTATGTGATGTGCTCAAGCTTTTAGAAGATCAGCTGGAGTGGAGGCCTGGGTGTTCAAAGCCAGCTCTTTACTGGAGTAATCATAGTCTACTATATCTATATATCTACATCTATATCTGTTTGTATATGTATATCAATATATGTATGTATATGTGTATATCTTATACATATATGTACATGATATTTATATCTATATCTATTCTGTATCAATATATGTATATCTTATATATATGTATATCTATGTATCCATGTATATCTTATATGTATGTGTATACGTATACGTATTGTATATGTATATCTATCTAGCGTTAAATTCCACATAAAAGCAAATTGGGGACCCTTACCCAGAGTCTTTTTTTCATTTTTTATGGCTGAGTAATATTCCATTGTATGTATGTGCTACATCTTCTTTATCCATTCATCTGTTGATGGACCCTTAGGTTGCTTCCATGTCCTGGCTATTGTAAATAGAGCTGCAGTGAACATTGTGGTACATGACTCTTTTTGAATTATGGTTTTCTCAGGGTATATGCCCAGTAGTAGTGGGATTGCTGGGTTGTAAGGTAGTTCTACTTTTAGTTTTTAAAGAACCTCCATACTGTTCTCCATAGCAGCTGTATCAATTTACATTCCTACCAACAGTGCAAGAGGGTTCCCTTTTCTCCACACCCTCTCCAGCATTTATTGTTTGTAGAGTTTTTGATGATGGCCATTCTGACTGGTGTGAGGTGATACCTCATTGTAGTTTTGATTTGCATTTCTCTAATGATTAGTGATGTTGAGCATCCTTTCATGTGTTTGTCGGCAATCTCTATATCTTCTTGGGAGAAATGTCTGTTTAGGTCTTCTGCCCATTTTGGATGGGGTTGTTTGTTTTTTTGCTATTGAGCTGCATGAGCTGCTTGTATATTTTGGAGATTAATCCTTTGTCAGTTGCTTCATTTGCAAATATTTTCTCCCATTCTGAGGGTTGTCTTTTCATCTTGTTTATGGTTTCCTTTGCTCTGCAAAAGCTTTTGTTTCATTAGGTCCCATTTGTTTATTTTTGTTTTTGTTTCCACCTCTCTAGGAGGTGGGTCAAAAAGGATCTTGCTGTGATTTATGTCATAGAGTGTTCTGCCCATGTTTTCCTCTAAGAGTTTTATAGTGTCTGGCCTTACATTTAGGTCTTTAATCCATTTTGAGTTTATTTTGTGTGTATGGTGTTAGGGAGTGTTCTAATTTCATTCTTTTACATGTAGCCGTTCAGTTTTCCCAGTACCACTTATTGAAGAGGCTGTCTTTTCTCCATGATATATTCTTGCCTCCTTTATCAAAGATAAGATGACCATATGTGTGTGGGTTTTTCTCTGGGCTTTCTATCCTGTTTCATTGATCTATATTTCTGTTTTTTTGTGCCAGTACCATACTATCTTGATTACTGTAGCTTTGTAGTATTAAGTCAGAGGGCCTGATTCCTCCAGCTCCGTTTTTCTTTCTCAAGATTGCTTTGGCTATTTGGGGTCTTTTGTGTTTCCATACAAATTATGAAATTTTTTGTTCTAGTTCTGTGAAAAATGCCATTGGTAGTTTGATAAGGACTGCATTGAATCTGTAGATTACCCGGAGTTTTTGAGAAGGGTCTTTTTAAGAGAGACCATTCTCAGCTCCACAAATTTGTCTCCAACAAGTGGTGGTTTCTTGAGCTTGGCGGTGAAGACTTTTTGCCCCCGCCTGCTCCCCGCCCCTAGAAGTTTGGAAGTCTTTATGATCAGAAACTTCTTTCAGTCTCTATTGCTGCAGCATGTGAGACTTTTCTTCCAGCATCCATTTTCCTGAGTTCATCCTTCATGCCATTTTCCGAGGTGGGAGACATTAAGAAAACATATCTGATCATGCAAATTTTCACCAAAAAATATGTTCTTCACTTCAGAACAAGAAAACAAGGGCAAAACAAGAAAACAAGGGCCTAATACTGAAAGGGAAAGCCCTAGACTGGATGAAATGAAGAACTTCCTCAATGTTAGGGAGCTCTAGCATTAAAAACACCATCCAAAGAATGACCATTGCTTCTCTCCTTCCTCCCACAAGTTGCTTTGCAGGTGGGACCAATGACTCATAAGTGAATGGCAAGTAATAAATAGTGCTACCAGAGCCACAGCTGCTTTTAACTCTAGGCAAATTCAAGAACTTGAAAGACAGGTGGACAGAAAAAGGGGTGTCAGTATTTACCTTTGCAACAGCCTGCTTCTGGATTTAATAGTCTTTAGAACTTATACTCATGGTGATTGAATAAGGTAATAATATACTGTTTTATTTTTTCTTGGTCACAGAAAAGGAAAGTAACAAGGAGAAAAGTACTAAAATACAAAGTATATTAAATTTTTTTTAAAGTAGAAACATGAAGTATTGTGACCCAGAGCAATTCTAGTTTCTTCTACAACAGAATTAAGCATCTTTCAAAAAATGGTTTGTTTATATGGATGGTCCATTCAGATTATTATAACAAAATGCCACAGAGTAAGTAGCTTTCAAACAACAGAAATTTGTTTCTTACCATTCTGGAGGCTGGGAAGTCCAAGATCTTGGCAACCTCAGATTTGGAGTCTGGTTAGGTCCACTTCCTCATAGAAGGCAACTTCTCCCTGTGTCCTCACATGGTGGAAGGGGCAAGAGAGCTCTCTCGGGTCTCTTTTATAAGGGCACTAATCCCCTCACTCATGGAGGCTCCACCCTCATGACCTAATTACCTCCCAAAGGCCCCACCTCATAATATCTTCATCTTTGAGGTTAGGATTTCAACATATGAACTTTAGGGGACGTAAACATTCAGAACATAGCATGGATTTTTCTCCTGTTATAGCACTGGAACTATGTATTAAAATTATAGTGATTCTTAACCACAGGTTTCTCCTTTTGGGAAATTCAACTATACCCCAAGTTTGTTTATTTCAGTACTTTTACAACAACAAAAGAATTTAATAGCTAGCCCTTAATCTCCAGAGGGTTTACCTAAATGATATCCATTCTTCCCTCTCAAAAAAAAGCCCAGTTTTATTTGGGATGGCAATGAGCCCAGCTAAAAACAAAAACAAAACCAAACACTTTATTTCCCACTCTTTCTTGCAATTAGGATAACAACTTCTGGCCAATGAGATGTAAGCAGAAACCTGATGAATGAGGCTTCTAGGAAAGCTACTGTTTTCTTCATTAAAAAAAAAAAGACAGATTTGGCTTGTTATGAGCATTTTGCCTATGCTTTTCCTACTGCACATTGAGGGGAATGTCAGCACAGGATATTGAGGCTTAGAAGCTACTTGCTGAGCTTAAGGGAAAAAGACAGAAGTGAAGGATGTTGACACAAAAAACTAGAGGGAGCATGCATCACTGATGGCAACACAGAGATACTCTACAGCCGTGCACTGTCCATTACGAGAAAAAAATATTCCCCTCACTTGCTTAAACCACTGTACTGGCTTCCTGATACATGGAGTGAGAGCATAATGCTAACTGATTAAACCACAGTCCTTTCCTTGGAGGATGATTTGGAAAAGAGAGACCTAGGGCCTGGCATTCAGTTTTACCCCCAGATTTATCAGAATTATTAAAACCAGTGGTCGCCCAAGGGCAGAGCAGTGGGAGCATAATGAAACCAACTAAAAGTTGTCTGCTTTTTATTATCACCATGTTCCAGCAAATGTCAACAGCCAGTGGTAAAATACTCCTCCCTGAAAAAAATCTTTGGCCTAAATCCTAAACAATTGCTGAGGTTCCTGAATTTTAATAAGACACATATAGACATCAACTTAGCACATTTTATGACTCGTCCTTTAGTAAACGTTGTATTCTACATGGGCAACAATTACAAGAATTGTCTGTTATATACTGGGCTTCCAACACACGGGCACACACAAGCTCATTTCAAAGGTAACTTTATAACGGTTCAGGATTTTTCCAACTCACTTTAGGGACCGAGTTTGTGTTTCCAGGCCCTGTGGTACCACAAATGCCTATGTTTAAGCAGTAGATTTGACATAAGTATCACGGTGATTTGCAAAGACAAAGAATCAGAACATGGGTTGACTTCTGTCATTCTTTGTGACTATTTGAACTTTTGGTATTTAAAATAGAAAAGAGTGAAACAGTGCAAACTGCAAGGTGAATATTTCTGATTGGCAAGTGCAAAATTTAGTTTATACATGAAATGTTTTACTGAATTCTAATATTATCTCTAAAATAAAACTTTCTTCTTGTTTTTAACCTTGTTAGTCTTTTGCAATTATTATTCAATTGTAATGGGTTTTTTGGTCTTCATTATATATATTTTATTCATAATTTTGTTTATGTGTTTATTTTAGTATCTTTTATGGTTCTGGTAGTATAAGTTATATCCTTTATAAAAGCCTTGCAATATTCTTGCTAGAAGTCAAGATAAAAGAATACCAAATCAAACTAGCCAAGGATCTAAGTTATCCATCTACTGATTTTTAGTAAAAATACAGGATTAGGATTATTTTCCTTTGGAGAGTCAAACCTGAGACACTTGCCATCAGACTGACATTAAATTGTAATGTTTTAATTCATTACTGTGACTCACCAATATGTAGTTACAAGTTTTTTCCTTTTTTGACCCAAAACACACATAATTGTAATTTAAAAATATTAATCCATATTTCTCTTATTTTGTAGTGTAATTTTTTTTTTTTTTTTTGCTGTACACGGGCCTCTCACTGTTGTGGCCTCTCCCGTCGTGGAGCACAGGCTCCGGACACGCAGGCCCAGCGGCCATGGCCCACGGGCCCAGCTGCTCCGCGGCACGCAGGATCTTCCCGGACCGGGGCACGAACCTGTGTCCCCTTCATCGGCAGGCGGACTCTCAACCACTGCGCCACCAGGGAAGCCCAGTGCTGCCCTCTTGATTGTGCCTCAGCTCATCCCATCTCTTCCTTTCCTCTAAGAACTAACACTGTGCCAACACTTGTCATAATCATTTCCTTGCTTTTATTTTATAATTTTATTACCTATGTGGCAATGCATTCCTAAATAATTTAATTAGTATTGACTTTTATTAACCACATTTAAAAGGAAGTTTATATCTTTTCGTGACTTGCTTCTTTCACTTAATTTAAAGCATCAGTGCCCCCCACTCAAACAGGCATGCTCCTGCAGTTGAGGAAGTCGGATTTATTACTGGTTGTGGTTGAGGGAGAACGCACAGCATGAGGAAGCAGGGGGCATCTCAGTAAGAAGATGATCAGATTTATTATAGGATTTCGTCTTGTGTTAGGTGATTTGAGACAGAGAGTTTAAGGAAGCAGAGCTTTGCTCTGGTTTGAATCCCCCTGGCAAGGAAATGGGGCTAATTCTGTGACTGGGCATTACACCACATCTTACCTAGAAGGAAGGAAGACTTGCGAGAGATTGAAGGCTTTTGCCCAAGGAAGTGAGGCCACATGATGAAACAAACCAATATTTAATGAATATTGAACCAACAGTGTTTCAAGCTAGACTGCGCTAGGGCCTGGGCATGAGCAAGCCATGCACAGCTGAGTTAGAAAGAAAAAGAAGGGTCAGGTCTTAGACACCCTAAGACAGGAAAATTAGATCTGTAAACTGGCTATTTCATTTAAGGAAGAAACCAAAAGAAGGAAGGTCAGTCATTCAGTCAGATATGCTGAGTTGACCTTTGATTGATCATATCTAAAAATGTCAGACAAGTCCTGTTTGTGTTTTACTGGGATTATGGCTTTGGCAAAATGGTTCAAAGCAGTAATGGAGACATGGGACCATAAGTCATACAAACTAACTAAACATTAACTCCCCTCCTTTTCCCCCCAAAACTATCTCATTCTCTAGGAGTTTTTGTCAATTTGCCTTCTTGTAACCAATCAAGAGGCAGTTTATATACTCCAATAAAGATGTAAAAATAAAAAAGAGACAGTTTAGTGTGGTGCAAAGATCATTTATATTTTCAGAAAAATTAAAACCTTCAAACATATGGGAAAAAATACAAGAATTAATATAACAAATTTATGTGTACCCACTATCAGAATTAACAAATGTTAATATTTTGTGATATTTGCCTTTGATATTTTATTAAGAAAAAATTAGGGATTCAACCCAGTTCCATTCTCCTTCCTCCATTCTTAGAGGCAGCCATGATCACACACTTGATGTTTACTCTTTGCTGTCTGTAAGTTTTGTTTTTTCTTTTTCTTTTTCTTTTTCTTTTAAACAGTGTTTCTCACCATTTAAAAAAATTTTATTTATTTATTTATTTTATTTTTGCCTGTGTTGTGTCTTCATTGCTGCATGTGGGCTTTCTCTAGTTGCGGTGAGCGGGGGCTACCCTTCATTGTGGTGCGTGGGCTTCTCATTGTGGTGGCTTCTCTTGTTTTGGAGCATGGGCTCTAGGTACGCAGGCTTCAGTAGTTGTGGCATGTGGGCTCAGTAGTTGTGGCTCGCAGGCTCTAGAGTGCAGGTTCAGTAGTTGTGGCACAAGGACTTAGTTGCTCTGTGGCATGTGGGATCTTCCTGGACCACGGCTTGAACCCATGTTCCCTGCATTGGCAGGCGGATTCTCAACCACTGCGCCACCAGGGAAGCCCTCTATAAGTTTTAAAAATTAACAATTGTATATATTTAAGGTGTACCACATGATGATTTGATGTATATATATCCATAGTAAAATGATTACTAGAGTCAGGTTAATTAACATATTTCTTCACATTGTTACCATTTTTTGGTGTGTGATGAGAGCACCTGAAATATACTTTCTTTGCAAACTTCTAGTATTCAATACAGTATTATTAATTATAGTCATCATGCTATACATTCTATGATTTTTATACTGCTACCATATATATGGGTCCCTATCCAATATACAATATTATTCAGTATGTTTTAAAAGTTTACAGGAGGGAGTTCCCTGGTGGGCCAGTCATTAGGACTCAGCACTTTCACTGCTGTGGCCCTGGGTTCAGTCCCTGGTCAGGGAACTAAGATCCCATAAGCTGTGCAATATGGCCAAAAAAAAGTTTACAGGAATGTAACTTATGTAAAATGTATGTTGTTGTTACTACATATATTATATAATTAATGTCATTACAATTTCTCAATTTTGTGTTTTTATCCATGTTGTTACATATAAATTTGGTTCATTTGTTTTAATTTTTATGATGTGAATTTTTATAGAAGTATAATATACAGAAAAGTATACAAATTTTAAACATACCACTTGATGAATTTTCACAAAATGAAAATACCTGTGTAACCAGAAGCTAGATCAAGGAAAAGAACATTAACAGCACACAAAATACCCTTTTGTGAATGACATAATGTTGTTTGCAGCAACATGGATGGACTTAGAGATTATCATACTAAGAGAATTCAGTCAGAAGGAGAAAGATAAGTATCAAATGATATCACTTATATGTGGAATATAAAATATAACAAAAATGAACCTATATATGAACAAGAAACAGACTCACAGACGTAAAGAACAGACTTGTGGTTGCCAAGGGAAAGGTGGGGTTGGGGAGAGATGTATTGGGAGTTTGGGATTAGCAGATGCAAACTATTGTATATAGAATGGATAAACAACAAAGTCTTACAGTATAGCACAGGAGCTATATTCAATATCCTGTGATAAACCATAATGGGAAGGAATATGGAAAGGAATATATATATGTATAACTGAATCACTTTGTTGTACAACAGAAACTAACACAACATTGTAAATCAACTATACTTCATTTAAAAAATTTTAAAAAACCAAACCAAAAACCAGAAGTGTACACTTGTGTTCACTACATTCCTCCCCCAGCATAATCACCGCATCAACATAGATTTGTTTTATCTCTGTTTAAACTTTTTAGGAATGTAATCAAAACAGAGTACTTTTTCTGTATCTGACTTCTTTTGCTCAACATTACGTTTGTAGGATTCATCTATATTGGTATTTGTAGGTATAGTTCATATCTTTCCATTGGTTTATGAATAAACTGTGTATCATTGCTTTATCTATTGTTTGAATACACCACATTTCATTTATCTGTTTTACTGTTGATGGGTATTTGAGTTGTTTGAAGATTTTGGCCATGATAAATAGTGCTTCTATGAACATGTATTTTGGGGACTAGATGCGTGCATTTCTGTTGGGTATATGGGAGTAGAATTGCTGAGTCCAGCTTTTTTTTAAAATAAATTTATTTATTTTATTTATTTATTTTTGGCTGCATTGGGTCTTTGTTGTTGCACGTGGGCTTTCTCTAGTTGCGGCGAGCTGGGGCTACTCTTCCTTGCAGTATGTGGGCTTCTCATTGCAGTGGCTTCTCTTGTTGCAGAGCATGGGCTCTAGGCACATGGGCTTCAGTAGTTGTGGCTCACGGGGTCTAGAGCGCAGGCTCAGTAGTTGTGGAGCACGGGCTTAGTTGCTCCGCGGCATGTGGGATCTTCCTGGACCAGGGCTTGAACCCATGTCCCCTGCATTGGCAGGTGGATTCCTACCTGCTGTGCCACCAGAGAAGCCCACTGAGTCCAGCTTTAACAAATATTGCCAAACAGTTCTCTAAAGTGGGTGTACCAATTTATAATCAGCACAATCCTAACAGTCATATATGAGAGTTCCAGTTGCTCCATATTTTCACCAATACATGGCATTGTCAGTCCTTTTCTTTTTAGTTGCTCTGGTAATAGGTAGGGGTATCTTGTTCTAATTTTTATTTACTTGTTGACTGGTGAGTTTTAATACATTTTCCTGTGTTTATTGTACATCTGGATTCCTCCTTTGAGAAGTTCCTGTTCAAATCTTTTGTCTGTTTTGTAGTGTTTTTTAAAGAAATGATTTGTAGGATAAATGCATTGCTGATAATTTCATTTATCTGTGGTTTACCTTTTCATTTTCCTAGGGATGTCTTTTAATGAATAGCAGTTCTTAATTTTAATATAGCCCTATTTATTAGGTTTTTTCCTCTTTATGGTTAATTTTTTGTGTGTCCTATTTAAGAAATCTTTTCTTGTCAAAAGGTCATAAAGAAGCTTTATTTTTTAATTTTTTAAAATAAATGTATTTGTTTATTTATTTATTTATTTATTTATGGCTGCATTGGGTCTTGGTTGCTGTGAGTAGGTTTTCTCTAGTTGTGGTGAGTGGGGGCTACTCTTCATTGTGGTGCATTGGCTTCTCATTGTGGTGGCTTCTCCTGTTGTGGAGCACGTGCTCTAGGCATGTGGGCTTCAGAAGTTGTGGTCCGCGGGCTCCACAGCGCAGCTCAGTAGTTGTGGCACAAGGGCTTAGTTGCTCTGCGGCATGTGGGATCTTCCCGGACCAGGGCTGGAACCCGTGTTCCCTGCATTGGCAGGCGGATTTTTAACCACTGCACCACTAGGGAAGTCCCAGAAGCTTTATTTATTTTATTTTTTTTTATAATACACAATGTATTTATTTATTTATTTATTTTTTTATGGCTGTGTTGGGTCTTCATTTCTGTGCATGGGCTTTCTCTAGTTGTGGCAAGTGGGGGTCACTCTTCATCGCGGTGCGCAGGCCTCTCACTATCGCGGCCTCTGTTGTTGCGGAGCACAGGCTCCAGACGCGCAGGCTCAGTACCAGAAGCTTTATTTTTAAACCAGGGTTATTTTTTTAAACTGACGTATAATATTTCATCTGGTGATGGATATTTACATTGTATCCAATTTCTTGCTGGGGTATACATATTTGTAAGAGCATAGGCTTTGGACTCAGATTTGGGTTTAGATCCCACAGTGTCATTTCACTGCTCTGTAATATTAGGCAATTCACTTAAGCTTTCTGATTTCTTTTACCTCATCTGAAAAATGGAGATAGAAATGGAGGTAACAGGGGCTTCCCTGGTGCAGGGAAGACATGGGTTCTAGCCCTGGTCCGGGAAGATCCCACATGCCACAGAGCAACTAAGCCCGTGTGCCACAACTACTGAGCCCATGCACCACAATTACCAAAGCCCGCGTGCCTAGAGCCCATGCTCTGCATCAAGAGAAGCCACCGCAATGAGAAGCCCGCACACCACAAGGAAGAGTAGCCCCCACTTGCCAAAACTAAAAAGAGAAAGCCTGTATGCAGCAATAAGGACGCAACGCAGCCATAAATAAATAAGTTTATTAAAAAAAAAAAAAAATGGAGGTAACAGAGCCTATTGCTTGTTGTAGGCAAATCATATTACTTTTTCAAAGCAGAAATAGCCCCTGTTCTATAGCCCAGAATCTTTAGATATTAGAATACAAATTTGGGGGGCTTGAAACTTTAAAATCTCTTTATTGAAATAAAGTAAATATCACATGATAAATTATTTAAGCAATACAAAAATATATAAAATACAGAGCAAAAACTTTCTCTTTGCTATTCAGTCCTTCTCTCTTCAATAGTTACTTATGTATGCTTCTAGAATGAGAAATTAACTATAAATCCATATTGACAGATCTATAGATAGCTACCTTAAAATTGTATGCAAATGAGTTTGAATTCTTTTCTACCACGGTGGAGCTCTGTAATCTTGGGCAAGTTATTTAAATCCACCTGTGCTTTTCTAGTGTTGTCATCTATAAAATGGAGGTAATAATAATATTAAGAATATAGGATTGCAAAAAGGATTCGGTGGGTCATTGCAGGTAAAGCACTTAAAAGAGAATTTGGCACATAGCTAGCGCTCAATAAATAATAGTTACTTTTATTGTTTTCTTGGAGATATTTCCTTATCGGTCCATATAACTCCATGATATATATATATATTTTTTTGCAATACGTGGGCCTCTCACTGTCGTGGCCTCTCCCCTTGCTGGACGCGCAAGCTCAGCGGCCATGGCTCCGTGGCATGTGGGATCCTCCCGGACCGGGGCACGAACCCGTATCCCCTGCATCGGCAGGCGGACCCTCAACCACTGCGACACCAGGGAGGCCCTCCATGATATTTTTTAAAGGCTGTATGTACAATACTTACTTAAATGGGTACCTCCAGATTTTCCTATTACACATGATTTCCTTCTATATGCAACTTGGCAGGTTTTTGCAACTATATCAGTATAGTAATTTTTTGAGTTTGAATTGCAGAATCAAAAGATGTGGTGTATTTAAATTTTGAAAGATACTGCTAAATTGTCCTCAAAAAAGGGTACCGATTTGTACTTCCACCAATTGAGTACAAGAATGCCTGTGTCCTATACTATTAACAATATTCATTATTTATTCAGTTTTGTAATCTGATGAACAAATTCAACATACCTCATTTTTAAAAATAAGATTAAAAAAATAACAGCTTTATTGAGATATGTCACATATCAGACAATTTGCATATTTAAAGTGCACAGTTCAATGGTTTTAGTATATTCACAGAAATGTATGATCACGATCACAATTTTCACGACCTCAATAAAAACTCTGTAACCATTAGTAGTCACTCCCATTTTCCCCCAACTTCCACTGCCCTAGCCCTAGGCAATTATTATTCTACATTTTATCTCTTCAGGTTTGCCTATTCTGGAGATTTCATGTAATTAGAGTCACACAGCATGTTCTTTTGTGTCTGCCATCTTCCACTTAGCATCATGTTTTCAAAGTTCATTCATGTTGTAGCAGTTATCAGTACTTCATTCTTCTTTATGACTGAATAATATTCTGTTGTATGGATATACCACATTTTGTTTATCCATTTATCTGTTGACGAGTACTTGGGTTGTTTCCTCTTTTTGGCTATTATAAATTATGCTACATTTTATTGTTAAAAATATTTCATTGTATGGATATACTCTTGTTTTCATATGTAATTATTTAATTGTGAAAGAGATGATTTTAATATATTTGACCATTTTCCATTTGATTTGCTTTTACGCATTGAGTTGTACAGAGTGTTGTATATTAATGACTGTACCTCTTTGTTTGCCAACTATATTGCAATAGTTTTTTCCAGTTTGTATATGTCAGGTTTATTTTTCTCTTCCTGTAAGTCTTTAGGATTATGTGTCTTACTTAGAAAGTCTTTTTATATGCCAATATTATTCACCAAAGAAATTCATCAAAGTTCTGAACTCTTTCAAAGACTATTATAATTTTATTTTTTTTAACATTTACAGTCTTTAAGTCTTCTGGAAATTTTTGGGTTATAAAGAGTGTGATAAAGGACCTATTTTATTTTACTTTTTATTCTTAGCCAGTTTACCTGTCACTATTTATTAACTAATGCATCTTCCCTTCTTTTCATCTACCCCAAATTTGACACATCTACCTTTTCATATATTAAATTTACATATGTATTTAGATTTATTTCTGATCTTTCTATTCTAGTCTATTGAGCTATTTCTTCTCTAGAATATTTTATTATAATGTTATCATATATTTTAATATATGGTTGTATTAATTACTTCCCCATTATTCTTATTTTTCAGAATTTTTCTAATTCTCCATTAACACTCTTGATGAACTTTAGTATTAGTCACGTTCAAAAAAATCATCTTGATGCTTTATTTGTCTTTGCATTGAATTTATAGATCAGTTAAAGAAATTAATGCTTTATAATCCCAAATAGTCTTCTCTCTTAATCCTGCAAGCAAAGAAGGAAAATCTGAAGTGGAAAAGGAAAAGGAAGATAAGGAAGAAGAGACCATTTTTCTCATAAATCACATCATAAAATGTAATGTAAAGTGCATTTTCCCTCTGAATAGTTGCAAAATACTTTAAAAATATACCTCAATCTCTAAAACATCCCAACATTATGCAATCACTCTTTCTTTCTTTTTTTTGGCTTTGCTGCACGGCTTGTGGGACCTTAATTCCGCAGCCAGGGATTGAACCTGGGCCCCGGCAGTGAAAGCGCCAAGTCCTGACCACTGGACCACCAGGGAATTCCCTGCAATTACTTTTTTTTTTTTTTTTTTTTTTTGCAGTACGGGGGCCTCTCACTGTTGTGGCCTCTCCCGTTGCGGAGCACAGGCTCAGCGGCCATGGCTCACGGGCCTAGCCGCTCCGCAGCATGTGGGATCTTCCCAGACCGGGGCACAAACCCGTGTCGCCTGCATTGGCAGGCGGACTCTCAACCACTGTGCCACCAGGGAAGCCCTGCAATTACTATTTGTAATTTATAGACTGAAAGATTCTGCAAGGCAGAATCTTGACCAAGTTCTTTAACTTTTATATATTTATTCTTAAATGATTTCCTTTCTTTTTTTTAGTATATATGAAGAACTGAATGTGTTTCCTGCCTTTAGGCTTTTGGCAGCTTCTGCCAGAGTAAAATGAAATAATAGATGGAGTTAAGAGAAAAGTTATCTGGGCTTCCCTGGTGGCTCAGTGGTTAAGCATCTGCCTGCCAATGTAGGGCACACAGGTTCGAGCCCTGGTCTGAGAAGATCTGACATGCTGCAGAACAACAAAGCCCATGTGCCACAACTACTGAGCTTGCGCTCTAGAGCCCGCGAGCCACAGCTACTGAGCCTGCGTGCCACAACTACTGAACCCTGTGCTCCTAGAGCCCGTGCTCCACAACAAGAGAAGCCACCGCAATGAGAAGCCCACGCACCACAACGAAAAGTAGCCCCCGCTTGCCGCAACTAGAGAAAGCCTGCGCGCAGCAACGAAGACCCAACACAGCCAAAAATAAAAACAAATAAATAAATTTATTTAAAAAAGAGAAAAGCTATCTATCTATCAATACAGACGGAGATGGAGTTAATAGTGATTTTATTCTGATACAACCCACTTTATGTAAATTTGACTCTTATCCCAACTTTGACTCTTATGCCACTGTCAAAATTATTTCCAGGTTATCCAAAGTGACGTGTAATAAACAGAAAAATAAATTAGCTCTTTCTTAGCTTCTCATACCTCTTAATTTTGAACAGTTTCTTTTGGAGTATCATGAAATTAAAGGTTATTTTCCTGCAATTTTTTTCCTCCTAAATATTTGGATAACATACTGGGGTGACTAAATAGATAGTTCACATCTACCATGAAGACAGCCAATCTGTAAAGAAAAGCTAAGAGAACAGGGAGACCAAATGCACTTGGAGTACCTGGAAATTACACCTGGCAGCCAGCAACCTTTTGTGCTTCTTTGTTGTACTGTATTTTCTGGCAGCGGGCTTTCAAGGGAACCTTTATTTCACTGATTACTAAATTAGTGTTGGACTTAATGAGAGAGATCTGTCCTTTTATTTGTGCCTTTTTTGCTTCTTCTTCTTACTTAAAAAAAAAAAAAAAGGGATCAGCATCACAAAAGCTTTGTACATTTCTAGTTTGCTTTTGATGATGTGACCATTTGCTCCCATCTATCTCCATGGTAATAAGCTTCTTTCACCCCCACTTTTCGAAGCCTCAGATACTTAGGAAGCTTCGGTACTGGAATAGAGTTGCATGCTAAAATAATACTGAGAAACAAATTGGTCTCTGTAAATAGGCCCCATCTTCAAAGCATTCAAATATTCTTCAAAATGCGATCCATTTTTCTTTGCTTGAAAACATGTGTATTTTAGATAAAATATTGGAAAGTAAAATTTAGCATCTCAGGAAATGCATCTTAGTAAGTGCCCATATTCCAAAACCAGACTTAGACAGAATTTCAAAATTAGAAGAGGCCTCAGACTTCATCTAGTCCAAGATTTTTACTGCACGCTTGAGGAAACTGAGGCTTAACAAAGTTCATTGTCTTTTTCTAATCATAACTTGGGACTGGTACTTATGTCTCCCAGCAAGGTATTCTCTCCTCTGTTACCAGCATTTCAACAATAGTAATAATTATTATTAATGATATTAATAACCATCAGTATTATTAGTAGTAATAAAAGAGATAATGTACAGAATATGTTCTATGTTCTATAAAGTGCAAGTAACTATTATTATGTCTATGCTAGGCAAATTTTCACTATAACTTTAAGTTCTTTAGAAGTTGATCTTTCAGCTTTCAAATCATATTCTCTTTTTTTAAAATAATTTTATTTATTTTATTTATTTATTTTTCGCTGCATTGGGTCTTTGTTGCTACACACGGGCTTTCTCTAGTTGCAGTGAGCGGGGTCCACTCTTCGTTGCAGTGCGCGGACCTCTTGTTGCGATGGCCTCTCTTGTTGCAGAGCACGGGCTCTAGAGTGCAGGCTGTGGTGCACGGGCCCAGTTGCTCTGGGGTATGTGGGATCTTCCCAGACCAGAGCTCGAACCCATGTCCCCTGCATTGGCAGGCAGATTCCCAACCACTGCACCACCAGGGAAGCCCCTATATTCTCTTTTCTTTAATTTTAATTTATTTATTTTTGGTTGCACAGCACAGCTTGTGGGATCTTAGTTCCCTGACCAGGGATCGAACTTGTGCTCCCTGTAATGCAAGTGCGGATTCTTAACCACTGGACCACCAGGGAATCCCCTCAAATCATATTCTCTTAAAGAATATACTCATAGGTACTTCCCTAGTGACGCAGTAGTTAAGAATCCTCCTGCCAACGTGGGGGACACGGGTTCGAGCCCTGGTCCAGGAAGATACCACATGCTGCGGAGAAACTAAGCCCGTACACCACAACTACTGAGCCTGCACTCTAGAGCCACGAGCCACAACTACTGAGCCCATGTGCCACAACTACTGAAGCGCGCGCACCTAGAGCCCGTGCTCCGCAACAAGAGAAGCCACCGCAGTGAGAAGCCCACGCACTTCAGTGAAGAGTAGCCCATGCTTGCCACAACTAGAGAAAGCCCATGCGCAGCAATGAAGACCCAATGCAGCCAAAAATAAATAAATAAATAAATAATTTATTTTAAAAAAAGAATATACTCATAGAAGTCAATATTCCAAATATATATACACACACATATATAGTTGTAGCATATAAATAAAATATTAACAGTGGTCATCTCTGAGTAGTGGTTATGATTGTTTTCTTTTTTATAATTTTCTGTATTAAAATACATTTCTTATAAGAAAAACAGTTTTTTAATTTTAGGGAAAAATTTTGCACATTTGTTGCTTAAGATGTAAATCATTCATATTTGTCCCATGCCACTGTTCTTTTCCCACAAAAAACAAAATAATTTATGGTTCACAATAGATACAGACATTCTGCTCTGCTTTACCTACTAAGACTCGGTGCTGGGGCCTGCAATGGCTGCGCTTCAGAATTCACAAAATATCAAGGATTCTCACTTAGTAAGGAAAGAATCGACTGCAAACCCAAGGTCTTCATAAAGCATATCCTCTTCACGGCTTTTTTTTTTTTTACCCACGTTTGGCTTATTGTTTTGTTGAAGAGCTACTTTTAAGGTAAAGATAACATTAAATAGTACTCCTATCAGCTGTTTAACCCCTCAAAGTGCTTCACATACCTTAACCCATTTATGGTTTCATTAAGGGATGTGTTTGATCTTGGAGACTCATCACAGTTCCATAGACAAAATGCAATGATTAATTGTATCTTGGAAATCATGGGAAACTCTCTGGGAACAAAGAGATGTCCAAGAATTACAATAGATGGGCCACGGTATCTGACATGGTGACTGTCTCCGGCACAGCATCCTACCTATAGCATATGCTGCGAAAGTGTTCCATGACTAAGAGACTCCACATCAGAGATCACATCAGGGCTTGGTTATCATTTAAAGCATCTGCTTCCCGGTTAACTAACATCCATGGGCCTGAGCCAGTTGCAAGCTATAAGTTCATCTGTGCTCTTGGCCATGTGTAACATTGCAAACAACCGATATTAACTTCCATTAATTTTTTTCCTGCTTGATTACAATTGAAATCAACTAGATCCAAGCAGCTTTTATTAAATTAACAGTAAGAGTGATTTAATTCTCTTTGTAGAAGGATAATGCTTGAGACCTTGAGAAATGATCAAATGGTCATTTACCCTCCCTTCTTTTACACCCACCTTTAACATCTTTCTGGGAACAACTCTAACTGGAGACTACAGAAGAATAGAAAAGGAACATGCAGTTTATGCTGGGATGTTAAAAACTAATGGGGAGTAATCAAGTATCTTGAAACAGTGTGTCCAATATAGATCTCTAGGTTTTTGCCCTTCTCCATCTATGGCACTGCTATTCACTGGGTTAAGTCCAAAATCACAGAGTCATCCTCAGCTCCTGTCCTTCCTTCACCCCCAAATTCAGTCCATCAGCAAGTCCTGTTGGCTCCACTTCCAAAAAAATTCCCCACATTCCTCTACCTCTCCACTTCTTTTCCTCTTCACAGCTGTCCCCTGGTTCATGCTCCTGTCATCTGCCACAGGAACAACACAATGACTCCTAACCAGTCCCCCATTTCAACTCTCACTGCGATCTGGTCTCCCCATAGCAGCCAGATTCAGCACATAAATCAGATCATGCATGTCATGCCTCTGCCAAAAGCATCCCGTCTCACGGAACAAAATCCAAACTCCTTTTTGCCTAGAGTTCCTACCTGATCTAGGCCCTGCCCACCTCAAACTTTTTCTCCTAGTCTCTCCCTTGCTCTCTCCTCTGGCTGTGTTGGCCCCCATTGATGTCCCTAGCTCTGCAGTTGCTCCCATGTGCCCAGAAGGCTCATCTCCAAGGACCTTCACGTGATTTCCCCATTCATGTCATTCAAGACTCTGCCCAGTTACTTTCTCCTCCCAAGGAGGGCTTTCCCTCACTATCCTATCTAAGATGGTACTTTGCTCTTCATCTCCTTGAATTGCCTTACTCTTCCTCATAGCTCCTATCACTACTTGACATTATATCTTAAGTGTTTGTTTTTTGCCTCTGCCTCTGGGATGAAATCATCACAAGAGGGATGTGGTCTTTCTTGCTCTCTACTATGATCTCAGCTCCAAGAGCAGTTCCTCACATATAGAAGGCACTCAGTAAGTATCTTTAGAATGAATAAATGGTCTCATCTTAATTCTTCTCCTATGAAAGAGACCATTATGGGGTTGAAGATCAATGTTAGAGGTGATCAGGATACCTGGAGAATACGGAATCAGCATGCAGTGTATACACGAGCAAACAAAATGTGTCTCTACCATGGATCACCGTAGATATATGTAAGCACTTCACATGGGTATTTGGGCTGTAGATTTCTGTGGCTCAGAGAGGTGCTAACCCAACAGATACACTGTATTAAATGCTATGTAAGGCTCACTGCTGTCTTTTATATGTGTTTATTGCCCCCTTCAGGTGGTTTTGTTCCTGAGGGTAGAGACTGGCTTGCTCATCTCCCTATATTTTATTGCAAATAGTAGGTAATATGTAAATACTTGCTGATCTGAATGAAGTCCTTTTCACACTTGGCATAAATTTTTAGAGAACTGCATATCTCCCAAGTCTGATCACTTTTTAGCTTCTGGTGTGTGTGTGTGCGTGTGTATATGTGTGTGTGTACCCATTCAAAACAAAAATGTCTATTTTGAAGTGATCAGACTTTTTAATAAATGTTGCTGGGACTATTTGGAGAAAGATAAAATTAAACCCATACCTCACACCAGAGTCAAGAATCATTTCAAAATGGTCAGGGATCTAAACGTAGAATACTAAATCATACAAGTGCTAGAAGACAATAGGAGTGAATTCTTTAACCCTGATGCAGGAAAAGACTCAAAATCTAACAGCAATGAAGGAATACATTTAAATATATTTGAATATATAAAACGTTAAAAAAAATTGTTTTTGCATGGCTTAAACAGCTAACAAATTGGGAGAAAATATTTGTAAGGTATATTACAGATAATGAGCTAATATTCTTAATACATAAGGAACTCTAAAAAGTGAGGGACAAGGACCAAAAACCTGATAGGAAAATGGGAAAAACACATTGATAGACAATTCTGGTAAGAAAAGAGGGGGAAGTTTTAGTCTACTAGTTTTATAAGAAATAGACCATCTATACCAATCTCCATCAGCAAACAGAAGACCCAAATAGAATAACTAAGGAGAATTTAATAAAGAGTCAGGATGAAGGGAAACTAAAACCTTATGGTGCAGCACCCTGGAGCTAGCAAGAGCTAGGGAGCCAATACTACCCTAGGTCAGCTGAATGGAGGAGGCTGCCTGGGGAGCCACAGAGCCAAACCACAATGACTCAGCGAGGAGGGAGCTCGAGGAGTACATACTTTGACTTCATTCACTACCCCCACCCCAGCCATGGATCTCTTGCTGCTATCACCTAGTGGCTTGACTCAAACAGAAGTCTCCTGGGGCACAGAGCAGGTGAAGAAAGGTGAAGATATTATATGGAGAGATGAACGGGGAATGTTCAGAACACCAATTATTTCAAGCACAGTGTGTACCACATACAGAACTAAGAGTCTCAAATGCTCCCAGGACGATCCTCTGTAGAATGTAAGAACCTGAGGCTACTCCCCTTTAAGAACATGGACTAGGCAGGAGTTAAGTTACACTTGAATTTCTGTTATCATGAAGTTTTTACTATATTATTATCACCCTAGGAATAAAAGTGTGGTAGATGGAAGATAACTAGAGATTTTTGACACTATTCTCATTGAGAAATGGAACCTATGTCTGCTCCCCTTGATTTCAGGTGAGTTCTGACTGCTTTGATCAGAAGAGTATTGTGGAAATGGCAGTTTCCAGGTGTGCCCTTAAGAGACTGGCAACTTCCATTCTTATCTCTTGGGACATTGACTGGAGCCCTGAGCTGCCATGTAAGAAGACTAACTGTCCAGAGGCTGCCATCAAATAAGGAAGCCTAAGCTAGCCACATGAAGAAACCCCCTGGAGAATGAAAAAGGGATCAAGAGAAAAAGAGATACCCGACCAGCTTCCAGTTGCTCTAGCCTCCCAGATATTCAACTCATTGCAGGTGAGGTCCCAGGCATTCTGGAGTAGAAATGGGCTGTACATTACTGTGCCCTGTTCAAATATAGTAATAATAAGTTGTTGTTTCAAGCCACTAAGTTTACTGTGCAGCAATAGATAACTTGAATAGAATTTGGTCCTTGGGGGAATTTCCTGGTGGTCTGGTGGTTAGGACTCTGTGCTTCCACTGCCTGGGGCCCAGGTTTGATCCCTGGCTGGGGAACTAAGATCCCACAAGCCATGTGGCACAGCCAAAAAAAAAAGAAGAAAAAAAGAATTCGCTCCTTGGAAGTGGATGCTGTCCTAACAAATACCTAAACCATATGACACTGGCTTTGGGACAGGGTGTCAGGAAGAAGAAAAGGCCATGAGGAGACTCTGGTGAGGGGGTGAAGGACGATGGAGGCTGGAAAACAGAGGACCCTTTAAATGTAGTGGCACAAAGTGTGGCAACACTGTCACCTGTAGGAAGGTGAAAAATACAAAGGCTGCTTAATTAACTCATGGGGTCGGTGGGGGAGATGTCCAAGTGGAATGCAGAAAGTGCCAACTGGCTTTTCCTGGTGGCCTATGATAAAATACAAGATGGGAGAGATGATCTAATGAAGAAATCATTCACGTTTTTGGCAGAATTGGAAGGAAACACAAAGAAACTAAGATTCACTGGGTTCTGAAATAAAACTCTCTTTCACCCCCAGTCACTCCCATTAAAAGATTCTTAAACAAGAAATGCTTCAGGGCTAAGATCAAATCCAGAGTGTGCCTGTAAGATGCTTTGTCAGAGAAATTCAGGGCAGCCCTGGGAGTACTTCTAAGAATCTTAAGAGCATGTCTCATAGACCATCTCAGTAAACCATGGAGCTTTCAGGAATTTTAAGGGTGTTGTCCCATACCAGCTTCAAAGAAGGCCCTGGATTTCTTGAGTGTAAATGGACAACATCCTACCTCACAGGACTGCTGGGACTATTGAACAAAATAACATTAATTCATTTGAAATATAGGCTGAGTGTCTACTCTGTGCCAGGTACTGTACTAGGGTTTGCAAATTCCTGATAGATACTAATCTTCAGGATTCTGGAAGAAGAAATTGGAATTCCCAGGAATTCTTGGGAATCAAAATCATAAATTATTCTGTATTTTTCCATAATACCTTCTTTACATGTTTTTAAATAATGAATGACTCTATAGTAAACAGTGAACCATTTTTCTGTGACAGGGTTATACTAAAAGTTTCTGAAATTTTCTGCAAAAAAGAAAAAGGTAATAATAAATGCATGGTTTATTATTATGGACATATATATTGATGCAAGATTATACTACATTTTGCAAAAAAAATTAATAAACAGAAACCTCAATTAAAATAGAGTCGGGGGCTTCCGTGGTGGCGCAGTGGTTGAGGGTCCACCTGCCGATGCAGGGGACACGGGTTTGTGACCCAGTCCGGGAAGATCCCACATGCTGCCGAGCGGCTGGGCCCGTGAGCCATGGCCGCTGAGCCTGCGTGTCCGGAGCCTGTGCTCCGCAACAGGAGAGGCCACAACAAGTGAGAGGCCCGCATACCACAAAACAAAAAAACAAACAAACAAAAACAAAACAAAACAAAATAGAGTCAGGAGACCAGAAGGGAGAGTTGTCATGCCATAGATGATAGCTGAGCCCAACAAGAGGAAGAAAGACTTCTCTTTTTTTCCTGGCAAGAGCTCAGCCAGTGAGAGACTGTCACAACTCAGCCAATGAAAAGCCACTAGACTTCAAACTCTCAATTCCTCCAATGAACTCTTTGTTTACTATCACCCCTCCCCCCCTTCCCACCAGCTTCCTTTTCCCTCTTTAAAACAGTTCTCCACTCCACTTTTGCTGGGGACCGGTATGTGCACCGTGGTTGCAGACCCCAAATTACAATTCTTTGCTGACTTCAAATAAACCTATTTTTGCTGGAGGAATAACTGCAGTCTATTTGTTTTAAGTCAACAGTTTTAGTGACATGTAAAAATGATCTCTACCTGATATAGACATTTGATAATAGAAAACATTAAAAGAAGGGAATATCACCACAAAACAAATGCCAAATAAAGTGATTTTCGAATTTGAAAAATAATACCACAAACATTTAAATTTTAAGAATTATCATTCTTCTTTTAAGTTTTAAAAAAATTATATTTATTTATTTATTTTTGGCTGTGTTGGGTCTTCATTGCTGCCCATGTACTTTCTCTAGTTGTGGCGAGCGGGGGCTACTCTTCCTTGCGGTGCGCAGGCTTCTCATTGCGGTGGCTCCTCTTGTTGCAGAGCACGGGCTCTAGGCACACGGGCTCGGTAGTTGTGGCTTGCGGGCTCTAGAGCGCAGGCTCAGTAGTTGTGGTGCATGGGCTTAGTTGCTCCGCGGCATGTGGGATCTTCCCAGACCAGGGCTTGAACCCGTGTCTCCTGCACTGGCAGAAGGATTCTTAACCACTGGACCACCAGGGAAGTCCCATTCTTCTTTTAACTTGAAGTATAGTTGATTTACAATGTTGTGTTAGTTTGTGGTGTACAGCAAAGTGATTCAGTTATACATGTATATATATTCTTTTTCATATTCTTTTCCATTATGATTTATAAAAGATATTGAGTATACTTCCCTGTGCTATACAGTAGGGCCTTGTTGTTTATCTATTTTGTATATAGTAGTCTGTATCCCCCATCCCCTTTCCCCTTTGGTAACCATAAGTTTGTTTTCTATGTCTGTGAGACTGTTTCTGTTAAAAATTATCATTCTTAAAATGAAATTTTAAAAACACATAAAGCATGAATTGCCCTGATTGTCTTGGTCTTTGCTTTATGACAAATATTCCAGATATTGAATGTTCTTTCATTTTGTGTTGACAGTTGAATTGCTGAGAGTATGTCTAGAAGCGTCTTCAAGTTGGTTGTTAAGGTACATGTTGTTTATTATAAATTCATTCCCTTTTTAAAATGATTAAAATATTGTCTTTCTCTGATTTTGAATTTTGCCCTTGAAGTTCATATTATTTTTGCTAATTCAGATTTTAGACCAGTTTCAGACTTCATGATGGTTAGTCCACAAAAATATGTACTCTTCTTTGCATTTCTTCTGATGAGGCATATTCTCCTTCACAAAATTCTTTCCAGTAATGATTTTGCTAATTGAGCGATTTTGTTCTTGTTTGCCAAAGCAAAAATCTGTCCACCTAATACAAACTACTAACATTGCTTAAATGTTTAACAAGGGGTATTAGATCTCTTTTTCTGAATTAAGCAATTTGATTCTAATTTTTTTTTAAACAGAATTCTGTTTTTGCTTAGAAGAATTGCACCATAGTTACTTAATGCTTCAACTGCTAATCAAGCCAGTTTCAAGCAATTTAATATCCCTCTCACAATTTCATAATATTTCTCTTTGCTAATAAGTATTCTAACTTCAGTGGGCCTAAAATCATTTTTCTGATTTAGGGCTTTTAAAAATCTCTTGATTATTATTTGTGTGTGTGTGTGTTCCAGAGTGTTTTGCAGTCCAAAATGACCTGTAAGTTTTTTTTTTTTTTCCCCACTCTTGTTGCAAAAGAGAATTTCTCACTGGAGAAAATGTAAACAGTATTATAATTTTTCTTATTCTAAAAACTGTCAGAAGGACATCAGCTTGCAGATCATACTGATTAGCTCCAGCTACATCATCTGGATCTGTGCTAATTGCTTTCATCGTTCTCATGTTCAAAATCTGCATTGTGTACGCTTCCTCTGCTAGTTGTTTTGGATGCTTTCACCTTTCGAGGCTTCAACTAAAACACTTTTTTTGTTGTTGTTTTTGTTTCTGTTTTGGCGGTACGCGGGCCTCTCCTGTTGCGCAGCACAGGCTCCGGACGCGCAGGCTTAGCGGCCATGGCTCACTGGCCCAGCCGCTCCGCGGCACGTGGGATCCTCCGGGACCGGGGCACGAACCCATGTCCCCTGCATTGGCAGGCGGACTCTCAACCACTGCGCCACCAGGGAAGCCCAAAAACACTTTTGTTACAGCCAAGTGAAGTAGCACAATTGCTGGAAATTTTCCAGATTTTTCCGTTACTGCTGCGGAGTCACTAGTTTTTGATATTGGTGGATTCCTTCAAACCAGTAACATCTCCATGCAGATTATTCAACTTTATTTCTTGTAGGAAGAATTATAATATTTTCCCCTGATTTCTCAGTGGATTTTTCTCAGAATTCAGAAAAATATCAAAAAATGCTCCAAGAATTTCTGGAAAAGAATGGAAACACTACACTGCTCCAGGTGCTGGGGTTACTGCAGTGAACAAGACTGACCAGGTCCCTGCTCTCAAGTAAACACAAACGAATGAGCTATTTCATGTAGTAAAAGGGCACTGAAGCCAATAGGGTGGCGTGTCTGGGGGTGGGTGTGATATGTTAGTATTGAGGTGTGGCGCTATGTAATCGTAAAGCTACAAGGAGCAGTGGTGCAAATAAGTTTATTTCTCTCTCATATGAAAGATACCTAAGGGACTTCCCTGGTGGTGCAGTGGTTGAGAGTCTGCCTGCCAATGCGGGGGACCCAGGTTCGGGCCCTGGTCCAGGAGGGTCCCACATGCATGGAGCGGTTGGGCCCATGTGCCACAACTGCTGGGCCTGCGCTCTGGATCCCGTGAGCCATGACTGCTGAGCCAGAAGTGCCACAACTGCTCAGGCCTGCGTGCCTAGAGCCCACGAGAGGCCCCCTCTCACTGCAACTGGAGAGGGCCCGCGCACAGCAGTGGGGACCAAGCGCAGGCAGAACGAAAGAAAGAAAGGAAGGAAGGAAGGAGGAAGGAAGGAAGAAAGAAAAAAAGAAAGAAAGAAAAAGAAAGAAAGAAAGAAAAAAACATCTTAAAAAAAAAAGATACCTAGAGGCTGGTACTGCACGCCCCTTTCCCACCCCACAGCGCCATTAGCTTTCCAGGTCCCTATCTGCCCTGCTTCCCATCCTCACTGCCATCTCAGCATCCAAGATGTTTCCAGAAGCTGCAGTTATTACATCTGCATTCCAGACAGTAGGAGAGAAGAAAATAAGAAGGGCTTCTTTGCTTCCCCTTAAGGAGGCTTCTAGGAAGTCTCACTCAACATTTCCACTTACAACCCATTAACAAGACACATGGCCACGTCCAGCTGCCAGCACTGGCTAGGAAATATGGACTAGTATACTGGGCATCAAAGGGCCCAGCTAAAGATTGGGGTTCTGTGGGGAAGGGCAGCCAGGAGTGCAAGGTTCAGGAAGTCTTCTCCTAGGAAGTGCCAATTCATCTGGAACTTGAAGGACAAAAAGCCTCTTGTTAGAGGACGGAGCAGGACACCTCAGGCATAGGAAACAGCAAATGAAAAAATGAAGTTATGGGAAATGCGGAATGTTTGGTGACTTCATGGAAACAAGTGGAGTGAGACTGGAGAGCAGTAAGGAAAGGAGGAAAGGAGAGGAGTCCCAGCGACAGACAACGGCTGGACCATACAGGCCTTCACCTGTTGCCAGGAGACATTTGCTTTTATTTAAAAAAAAATTAAAAATTAAAAAGATTTTAATTGCCCTGGAAATTAGTTTTAAAGGAAAGGAGTGCCATGCCTTAAACGCTTACTGGAATGCTTGGGTGCTAAAGAAATCTTACTCATTAATACACTGGAAATGTCTTGGTTCTGATTTCAGCACTGATCATTTAATAGGATGTGACAAATTATTGCTTATTCTGCCTTTGTGTGTCGGAAGGCAACAGGTAAACTTTTTGCTCATTAGCTGCCTCAGTGAGAAACAGGCAATGTCATGTAGCAGATCCCCAGTGGAGTACTTTCCGTAGGGGCCTGAGGTACAGCGGATGTGAGGGACTTGGGTGTGGAAGGTACTAATGAATAAGCAATAGTAATAGCATATCTGTGACTTGTGGGCAGCTCTTTCAGGATATGTAAAAGCTGAGAAAGATTCTTTTAACCATTGCTTTTCGACTTTTTATCTTTTTTCTTTTTAAGGCCATTAGACATTTGGTAGGAATCTACTTATACTGTTAGGCAAGACTACACAGCAACATTTACATATGTAAATTGACACTTGATTGTTAGTTTCTGTTAGATATTTTGTGTTCCCCTAGCACTGTAGAGTTAAAGTTGAGCAAAAGCTATGAGAACTTTTCAGCCTCGTTTCTGGACGGGTTTAGGAATTGCCGCAGATGCCTGTCTGTGGTCGCCCTCTAGTGGCCCAGTTAAGCCTAACATTTAAACGCCACCTGACGATCAATCTTTTCTAACATCCTCATCTACCAACAGCTACTCACCCTTCTGGTCTCAGAGAGGCCTTTGCCAGTGTTACCCCTCCCTCCTCACCGTCTCCTATAAATTGATTTGTGTGATTATTTGATTGACATCCATCTCCTCCCACCTCTAACTAGACTTTAGTGCCTGACCCCATTCTTCAATAAACATGTGTTAATTGAACGAATAACTAACTGAGCAGGGCTTGAATGTCAAGAGCCTTTCATACGTCTTCACTCCAGCCGGCTGCAGTCATTACGAGAAAATATAAGTTCAAGGCTTCTGTGCTGGACATTTACCTAAAGCACCTGATGTTATTTAAATATTTTTAAAAATTAAAGTATAACATATATACCAAACAGTGCACAAATTGTAAGTATGCAGTTCAATGATTTTTCACAAACTGATCATACCCATGTAACCAGTCCCCAGATCAAGAAACAGAACATTACCGGAAACCCAGAGACACACCTGTGCATCTTCTCATCACTACCCTACCCAACGTATAGGATAACATCATCGAATCATTTTGCCTGTTTTCCTAGTTTATAAAAATGGAATCATACAGTATGGACATTTTGTATCTGGCTTCTTTTGCATCATATTACATTTGTGAGTTTCATCCATGTTACTTTTTGAAAATACACTCCAAAGATCAAAAATGACACTTCTGAAAAAATTACAAAAGACTGCTTAAATGACCCTAAGTGACACAGCCTTGTCTCTTAAGCTGAGCACAGTTCCCCCAAACACTTGGGCAGCCAAAGAAACAAGCAATAAAAATGAGATCCAGGTTTTTAAAGCAATGACTCAGAACCCTCTGTTCCTCCCCTCAATTCATTTTATTCCAACTTTTAAGGCAATTTTTCTCCTAGTTCAAATGCTTGGACTAATGTCCACACCCTTCTCTGAGTCCCCTGAATTTTTTTCCTTTCTTCCTGTTTTTTGACCTGTATGCTTCTTCTCATGTGTTGTGTGTGTGGCTTGGACTAATGTCCACACCCTTCTCTGAGTCCCCTGAATTTTTTTCCTTTCTTCCTGTTTTTTGACCTGTATGCTTCTTCTCATGTGTGTGTGGTTGTGTGTGTGTGTGTGTGTGTGTGTGTGTGTGTGTGTGTGTGTCCCATTTCCTGCTTGATAGTGGATGGAGGATTGAGGTGGGAACTGTGAACCTTAGTGTTGGACATAAAGAAAAGAAGTGAAAAGGGATCCAGGATGGAAAAAATGGAAGCCAGAAATGACATACAGATGAAACAAATATTGTCTCAAGAAATACTTCCATAATCTGAAGATGAAGCAAATATTGTCTCAAGAAATACTTCCATAATCTGAAGGAAAAATAGATTAATTACAAAGGAAAATCCACTAAATAAGCCATAACTATTAAAGGAAAAAATAAGATTTCGTTTCTCTCAAAGGAAGGCAGCCTAAGCCTTCAATGAACGAACTTCTATCCACATTTATGAAAATATTCAAATACGAATAGCTGCCACTTGGGGGAGAGTCTAGGAATGTGTTTGAAGTTGAGTGGCTCTGTAAGCAGCAGTGTTATTATAGAATAACTCCATGTGTCTACCTTACAATAAAGTAGAACACTTGATAGTTTAAATATTGGCTTCCTGAACATGCTCATATTTGCTTCTCACAAAAGTCTGGTGAGGTAGATAGGGCAGGAATTCTTATAGGTATTTGAGAGAAAAGGAAACAGGCTCACAGAGCATAAAGCCATGCAACTAACAAGAAGCACATTGGATGGGGAGGTAACGGACAGCATGGTGACTACAGATAATAACACCATATTGTGTATTTGAAAGGTGCTAAGAGAGTAGACCTTAAAAGTTCTCACCACAATAAGAAAAAACAACTTTGTAACTCTGTGTGGTGATGGACTAGATTTGTGGTGATCATTTCACAATATATACAAATATCAAATAATTATGTTGTGCACCTGAAACTAACATAATGTTCTATGTCAATTATATCTCAATAAAAACTAAAATAAAGCACATATGAGACCAAAAAAAAAAAGGACACTGGAAGTTTGAATTCAAAGATTTTGAATCCTGAATCCTCCCAATAGCAAGTTCAAAAAAAAAAAAAAAGCATTCTAAATTCCAAGGAAGAAAAAAAAATCGCATTTTGCTTCATAAAGTCAAAGTTGACAATGCTGACCTGAGAAAGCAAAGGTGCTAGCAATAGACTCCACTCTCAGCTTGTCTTCCTAGTAATGATGGAGCTGGTAGCTAGTCTGTGCATTTGTCAGCAGGGCTCTTTGCTACATGTTGTGTCACAAATCAAGTTACCAGTTTTCTCTGAATTTTGTAGTGGGTGGCACTGGCACCTGGGGGGCAGGCATCTGTGTTTTTTCCTGCTTGGAATCCATTCCACTTTCCAGTATCCCTCTTTCCTTAGGTGAGCACTTCCTCATTCTCAAACCATGTGGCTTAGGTCTTGCTCATTCTATCCCTAACTCCAGGGATACGCTTGGGCTTCATTTGAGCCACTTAGAATATTCTATTCTATGGGCCACAGTGACCAGGTCAGGAAGAGGGAAATTAAATCAAACCTGGCCAGTGAGACTCAAAGCAAAGACTTTGTAAGAACTCCCCTTCGGGATTCTGAACTACAGTATGCTGTGTGCCTGGAGCTGTGCAGGTCCACCACGTGGAAAGAGCCTATTGAGAGCAGAGCCAACACAGAGGAAAACAGAGCTGAGGAAGACAGAAGGCTACAAAGAATGACTTCTGATGATCTCACTTGAACCCCTGCATGCAGTCATGCCCAAGGCTTGTCGATCATGTGCACCCACACATCCTTTCTGTTAAAGCTTGTGTGGGTGAGTTTGCAGTCACTTGCAATTGTAAGAGTCCTGCCCAGTGCAAAATAAGTGATCTCAGTTCAGAGTTATCTGCATTCTGACCCCATGTAGGCTGATCTTCCCTTTCCTATTTTGCAAGAAGACAGAAATGTAACCCAAGTATCAGTCAGACATAACAGCTGCTGCTAATTTTTTTTTTTTAAGAATTTATGTATTTAGAGCCTACCTGGCTCTTTGGTGGGGCTGGTGGCGGACTCTGGGAGGACTCACACCAAGGAGTACTTCCCGGAACTTCTGCTGCCAGTGTCCTTGTCCCCCAGGGTGAGCCATGGCCGCCCCCCATCTCTGCAGGAGACCCTCCAACACTAGCAGCTTCTACTTTGTCTTTGGATGTGGGGTATCTTTTTTGGTATTTTCTTGGATGGGAGGGGAAATGAAAAATCTGATAGAGAGAATGGTTCTCCTTCTTGGCTACTGTTGGAAGCTGCGGGTCCTTGAGATTCTGCAGACTTTGGAAGAGGGAATCCTTAAATGAAACATTCAAGAACCAGGAAGCGTCCCAGAGAGCCCACAGAACGATTGGAAGAATCTTTGCTGACCCACCAGAGATCCCTGGATTCCACATGGAGAACCATCAATCTAAAAAGCGACATCTTGGGCTTCCCTGGTGGCGCAGTGGTTGAGAGTCTGTCTGTCGATACAGGGGACGCGGGTTCGTGCCCCGGTCCGCGAAGATCCCACATGCCGCGAAGCGGCTGAGCCTGCATGTCCGGAGCCTGTTGCTCCGCAACGGGAGAGGCCACAACAGTGAGAGGCCCACGTACCGCAAAAAAAAAAAAAAAAAAAAAGCGACATCTTGATTTCAGAACTCTTTTTTTTTTTAAATAATTAAATAAATTATTTATTTATTTATTTTTGGCTGCGTTGGGTCTTCGTTGCAGTGCGCGGGCTTCTCATTGTGGTGGCTTCTCTTGCTGTGGAGTACAGACTCTAGGCGTGCAGGCTTCAGTATTTGTGGCACGTGGGCTCCGTAGTTGTGGCTCACGGGCTCTAGAGCGCAGGCTCAGTAGCTGTGGTGCATGGGCTTAGTTGCTCCGTGGTATGTGGGGTTTTCCTGGACCAGGGCTCGAACCCGTGTCTCCTGCGTTGGCGGGTGGATTCTTAACTGCTACGCCATCAGGGGAGCCCTGCTGCTAATCTTCTACTGAAACCTCTCTGAGCAAAGTTGGATCCAGGATATTTGGGGGATTAAGTGTAAATCACTGAACACTTATCTTTAGCAAGTGAGATATTTGTTCATACAGGCTTCTTTAAACGGTCAGCTTTATCTCTAATTTTAAGTTTAGGTTAGGTTTTTAAAATGTCTACAAATCTCCATTGTTGAAAATGTAGGCTGGAAAATGTCTGCTAAGTTAAAAACTTATTTGCAAGACTTTAAAGGAAGGGAGAGAAATGCAGCTCATTAAAAAATGAGCCTTCTATTCTTGAGGAAAAGGCTTGATGAATTTCACGTCCATATTTTCTGGTTTGAGGATTAATAATGCCAGTTAATTTTTTTCTTTTCTTACTACTATGGGTATCAAAACTAGAGAAATATGAGTTAATTTTTTAAATTTTAAAATAATTTTTAATTAAAAATTTTTTAATTAAAAATAATTTTTTAATTAACAAAAAATTTTAATTAAAAATAATTTTTTAAAATTAACAATAAAAATCTTTTTAAATTTGGCAGCACTGCACGGCGTGCAGGACCTTAGTTCCCCAACCAGGGATCGAACATGGGCCCAGACAGTGAAAGTGCTGAGTCCTAACCACTGGATTGCCAGGGAATTCCCAAGTTAATCTTTTTATTTAATTAATTAATTAATTTATTTATTTATATTTTTTGCGGTACGCGGGCCTCTCCCGTTGCGGAGCACAGGCTCCTGACGCGCAGGCCCAGCGCCCATGGCTCACGGGCCCAGCCGCTCCGCGGCATGTGGGATCCTCCCGGACCGGGGCATAAACCCGTGTTCCCTGCATCGGCAGGCGGACTCTCAACCACTGCGCCACCAGGGAAGCCCCCAAGTTAATCTTTTTAAAGATTATAGTGGTTATTTGTGGTGCTTTGAATCTTAAAGAAACTCAACTTATGAAAATGCGAATAACGCATTAACCACACAATAACACAATATACAATAATGATAATATAATAGATATAACAGCAATAGAAGCTTACATATATTGAGCATTTATTATATGCCCAGTCCTGTGCTAAAGGCTCAACATGCATTATTTAATTTATGCCTCACAACAACCCCATCAACCATCTTGTGTAATGAGGCACAGAGTGGCTAAATATTCAATAACTTAGCCCTGGCCTCCTGGTTGCTTAGTGGGAAAACCTGAATTCAAACTCAGGGCTGTCTGACTGCAGGGCTTAATTACAAAACTATACTACCTGGATTTCCAATCCTTTCTTTGTTCCTAAATGTGCATAAATTTAACTGAGGGTGTTTTGCTTGCCTGATTGTCATGATTTATAAAATTTTAAATCAGTATTACAAATTGGGGTGGTGGGTGGATTGTTAACATCAGAATGTACAGTTTTAGATTTTCATGAAAACTTGGAAGTTCTGGCCAGCCGGCCCCTCCTTTTCCCAAGGAGGGAGGCAAGAATTATGTCCAGCTGCCCCCTGTTGATGGGGCAGTTCCACTCAGAGCTGGCCCAGTTCTCTGTAAATGTTCTTGCGGCTCCCTGGCTTTCCTGCTTCCATCCCTCCTCCCAATTGCCTGTCCTTTGTCTTTAAGGAAATGCAGGTCCAATTGCATGAAGCCTGCTGAATGCCTTCCAGGGTCTCCAATTACCCGAAAGCACTTCATACCCTGCTCCACCCCACCGTTTTTTTTTTTTTAACATCTTTATTGGGGTATAATTGCTTTACAATGGTGTGTTAGTTTCTGCTTTGTAACAAAGTGAATCAGTTATACATATACATATGTTCCCATATCTCTTCCCTCTTGCATCTCCCTCCCTCCCACCCTCCCTATCCCACCCCTCCAGAAGACCAAAAGACAACCCTCAGAATGGGAGAAAATATTTGCAAATGAAGCAACTGACAAAGGATTAATTTCCAAAATTTACAAGCAGCTCATGCAGCTCAATACCAAAAAAACAAACAACCCAATCCAAAAATGGGCAGAAGACCTAAACAGACATTTCTCCAAAGAAGATATAGATTGCCAAAAAACACATGAAAGAATGCTCAACATCATTAATCATTAGGGAAATGCAAATCAAAACTACAATGAGATATCATCTCACACCAGTCAGAATGGCCATCATCAAAAAATCTCAAAACAATAAATGCTGGAGAGGGTGTGGAGAAAAGGGAACACTCCTGCACTGCTGGTGGGAATGTGAATTGGTTCAGCCACTATGGAGAACAGTATGGAGGTTCCTTAAAAAACTACAAATAGAATTACCGTATGACCCAGCAATCCCACCCCACCGTTTTAGTGTCTTCTCTGGCCTTTGTCTCCACCCACTCCTTATATTCTGTCCTCTGGCCATGCTGGGTTTCTCACTCCATCCAATGCACCGTGCCCTGTAACGCCTCTGTGTGTTCACGCCTTTCTCGTGCTGTTCTGCTGCTATCATGTCCGTCTGCTCTTTCTCAATGGTTAAATTCTTACTTATGATTTAAAACCCATCTCCAATGTTATCTCCTCAGGAGACAGAGAATCCTCCTCGGGAATTCTCCTTACTTACCCAGGAAGAACTCACATATTTCTTCTTCTGTGCCTCTGTAGCCCTTCACATCCTCAGCTCCTACCCAGTTAACCACATTTAACTGCATCAAATTAATTGTGGGTCTGGCTTTCCTGCTAGACTCTGAGCTCCTGAAGGGGAAAGGCCCCGTCTTGGTCCTCTGTATTCCCAGAACCTGATACAGCGATTGGCACAGAGTGGGGACTCCAGCAATCTTAGCTCCTGCCCCCTATCTGCTTGATGGCAGTGACTGTCACCATCTCCAAAATTTCTCTGCTTAACTCAGCAGCACTGGGACCCGGGACATAAAAAGCGCTCAATTAACCTGTTTTGAACTATCCATTAACTCTGTGGCTGGCACAGCAGGTCTCAACCTGTGTCTGACCCCATATTGAAGTTAGCCTTCTCAGTATCCCTCTTAGTTAATTTCCCCAGCTGCCAGCAATACCTGTGACCTGCAGGCTCTGCCCTTCTAATCATTAAGCCAATGAGGAGGTCGGCAAGCTAAGACATTAGGAAGCTTGACTACTCAGGAGCCAACATGTGTTACGGCCAGTAGTTTCAGAAGCAATAGTGGTGAACAAAATCCCAGATTTCCACCCGACCTCAGCGTACTTCTGCCCACCAGTCTGTCTGTCCCTCTAGTGGAAAGTAGGGCTTGACTGGCCTCACTTCTTGCCTGAGTTTCCTACCGGGACAGAAACCCGGATCGAAGCAGCATCCTCGGGGCTGTGGGTTCCTGGCACCTAGCCGAATTCTCAGGGTCCACCTTCTTGGCTCCCATCATCCCTTTTATTGACGCAGCATCAGGCACTGCTCTGGAAGTTCTGCCTCCATGTTCTTGTCTGGTTTCTGGGAACACAGATGAGAACCCACTAGCATTTGTTCTTCCCTCTGGAACCTGGTGGCACATGCAGTAAACCTTCCCTTGGAGTAGGGCACCCTTCCCTGCTCCTGTCCTCGTGACTGCAGCCAGCTCCAGCCTGAGCTCAGCCGACCCTCCAGAGTGGTGTCAGCTCTGCCCCTGCGTCTTCTCAGCCTCTACTTCCACGTTGATCTTTTTCCTTTTGTTTTCCGTCAGCTAAAGATTGATCTTGGATTTCCTAGTCCTTCCTGCACCTATCTAGGTACACTTGCCCTTCTATTAAAAAGCAAAAAAAAAGCCCTTCTTATTTTCAACTCAAGGGAATGAATAATAATCATATGCTACCCGTACGGGTTTTCAGCCCTGGGCTGATAAGATTTCTTTTCTTTTCCTTTTTTTTTTTTTTTAAAGTTTCACAGGGAAACCACCCCCATCTCTAAATCTCCGTATTGCAGAAGGGGTCTATGGCCACTTTCACAGATATGAGCTAGTCCCGTTGCTTCTTCTAAAGCGGTAAAGTGACTCAAGTCCCTTGTTACTAATACGATGCTCGACTGAAGTTCCATCCTGCATTCGTTTTCCTTTTCTGATCAGCAGCCCAGGGAGACAGGTTTCCTCTGCTCCCTAACAGGAACACTGGGAATCACCCTTAGGTGCTCTGTGAGAATTATTCCACAGGTAGATTTTGTTTGTTTGTTTGTTTTGGGTTTTTTTTTTGCGGTACGCGGGCCTCTCACTGTTGCGGCCCCTCCCACTGCGGAGAACAGGCTCCGGACGCGCAGGCTCAGCGGCCATGGCTCACGGGCCCAGCCGCTCCGTGGCCTGTGGGATCTTCCCAGACCGGAGCACGAACCCGTGTCCCCTGCATCGGCAGGGGGGCTCTCAACCACTGCGCCACCAGGGAAGCCCGTAGATGTATTTTTGATGATTTTGTGGGAGGAGGTAAGTTCCACATTCTTCTATTCTGCCATCTTGATTTCCCTCCTGGAGAGCATCCTTCATGTTTTCTGATGGAGAGCCACTTACCGGCATGTTGCAACACTTTCCATGCTTTCATTCTCTTCCTTGTTTAACTTGTACAAATAGTCTTTTTTGAGAAGAGCCTGCCAGTGACTTATGGTATCGTGCCCTAGATCTGTGGTGGTTTATCAAACCCCTTCCTCCCCAAATGAAGGCAGGATTGTCATGGAGGACAAACCACTATTGTAACTGGAAGTGGGGGTCTGGCTGCTTGCCGCTCAAAAGCCAATAAAGAGGCAAGATTGGTGGAAAGGAAAGTTTGCTTTGTTTTGGATGCTGGGAACCACGGGGGAGGGCGGACTCTTGTCCAAAGGCCGACTCCCCACTGCATCCCCCCAGACAAGCAGGGGGCAAGAGCCTTTATAGATGGAGGGAGGAGGCTACATGTAGAAACAGCACAGTCAGCTCTGACCGTCATGTTGAAGTTGGAAATGCAGTGGTCTGACCAGCGTCATCTTGATTGTTTTAAGTACAGTTAATCTTCAATTCCAGGGTTGGTTTGTTCCCATTTTCTTGAGGCTAATTCTCGGAATCGCGGCAGTTTATGTCATGACTACAATCTGGTCATCACGTAGTTACCTTCTTCCACCTGGTGGGGTTTTAGTATCTATAGGAGCTCACAAGCTCACAGGATGTGGCCCAGAATATTCTCTATAGCCCTTGAGGAGGAGCTAAAGGTCCTTGAGTGTGTTTGCTGACTGAACTATGATTATTCAGTCTTGTTGGACTGTTTTCCTTTGTTTCTGTATTTCCTCATTTCTCTGATTCAACTTATTCATTGGCTGAAGTTTTTCCACAGACAAAAGGCAGGGTGAGGACACGGGGGGCTAGACCACAGGGTCCTGCTCCATTTCACTATGAGGCCTGCGAACTCCCTTTCACTGTGGGACCCTTTGGCAGCAAGGAGCCCCCAGTCACACCCTCCTTTATGGTCTTGCTGGAGACCTTGTCTAAAATGACGGAAGCTGCTATAACCAGTCTGGTTTCATGAGTGTTGCTTTTGAGTTTCAAAAATCCCTTTTTCCTCTGTTTCCAGTCCTCTAGGTGGGACCCTTTTCCCACCTCTCCCTCTGCCTCTTTTCTCCTCATTTTGGATGAGATTACAACCTTTAAGTAAATTATTGCTACAAATGGCATGTCCAGGAAATAGTATACAGTTGCCCCTTGACCGACACAGTTTTGAACTGCTTGAGTTCACTTCTACATCGATTTTTTCCCATAAACATACAGTTGGCCATCTACATCCACAGGTTCTGCATCCAGGGCATCCAGTTTCAACCAGCAGCTGGTTGAATCTTCAGATGCCAAACCCGCGGATGAGGTCGGCCGACTGTGCCAGCCTTTTTTATAGAAGGGATTTGAGCATCTGGGCATCTTGGTATCCCCAGGGACTCCTGCAACCCATCCCCTGCAGATACTGAGGATCAACTGTACATGTTTCTGACCCTCCCAACGCCCCCACCCCCCGCCCAAGTCTTCCTTTGTGGAAGTGTGTCCTTATCCTGACGGAGGCAGAGCTGTATAACCTAATGGTGAACTGCGAGGATTCTGGAGTCAGAGAAATCTGGCTTCAAATCCTGGCTCTGCTCCTTCCATTTGTATGTGGCGTTGGATTAATCATTTAACTGTTATGAACTGGTATCCTTGTTAAATGCAGATACTGCCAGTACCTAACTCATATGGCTGTTGTGAAAAGATTGGAACAAGCAAATGGATGTGAAGTGATTGGCACTGTGCCTGCCACACTGGAAACACTGTAAATGTTGTCAATTATTATTGGCTACACGGCAGAGAGAAACATTGTCAAAGTAGCAGGACAGCCTTCCAACGCTGTTGTCCTTTCAGCAGCTGCTTGATCCCTGGTCACTGATGCAGGAGTTATATTACACAGTGCCACCAAGTCAGCTTTCCATGTCTGGATATATATTCCAAATGTTTAAAGAATTTCAGTATTTTCCTGTCATAAAGCATCAGCAGAGACTCGTCTGAACAGTGCCAATTAAGTCTTATCTCTAAAATTATAATAATGTGTATTATACCTCATGGGGAATTTTTTTGTTTGCTTCTGAGCTAATGGAGATATTAAAACTGATAGGTCCAATGAGGAAGTGGGTAGAGAAGAGGCTGCTTCCCACCATGTCACCGTGTTAAAAAGCTCCCTGTAGGGCAGCAGTTACAATGAATCCTCACTAGCCCAGGACAAGCTGAGACATAGCGGTTTAAATGGTTCCAGCTTCTGTCATTAGGATCACCATTGGGTTGGCGGCTGTGTCTCTCCCTTTTATTTTTTTTAGTATTTTCTTATTTTCTGGTACCACAAAATGTTCCATACTCATATTTATTTTCCCTGCTCCTGTCTTGGAATTAACCACTTCTCCTAGGAGCCCTGGTTCCTTTTATTCGAGAAGGGTGCTTAGATATAAAGAAAAAACATGCTATTGTTTTCCCTA
>NW_006790338.1:592476-602959 GCF_000442215.2 Lipotes vexillifer | reverse complement strand
ATGCTATTGTTTTCCCTACACCACACACAATACTCCAAACGCTCTGTACTCTGGTCCCCAAATGTGTGGAGGTTCCCCCCCATCCTCCGCATCAAGCAATTCTGCAGCACTAACTGGGTGTCATACAATATAACTCAATTTTGACACTATCTACCCAGAGATAGCATCAGTTCCCGTGGGTTAAGGGCTCAGTCTTACAAGACTGCCTGCATCCTCTTCAGATGCCAATCGCATCCATGTTATCAACTGTGCTTCTGACCTACTGGCTATAAATTGGAGGTTCCCACAACCTCCTCCTTGAATTTCGTTAATTTGCTAGACTGGCTCAGAGAACTCAGAGAAACAGTTTATTTACTAGATTACAGGTTTATTAGGAAAGGATATTTTTTAATAAAAGGACTTTTAAGAGGTTTTAGTTTTAATTTGTTTAAGGAGTATAAGTAGTGGTTTAAAGAAAAGACTTTTGCTAAAAATAGCTGGTGATAAGATCATGGCTATTAAATTTGTTTCTTTCACAGGAAGTGGCTAGTCTTTTGTTTCTGAAAATTTCTTAGGACAGGTTTAGTATTTCAAAGAGTCTCAAGTTATATATATGTCATTTGTTGTCACTTAAAAATCTTGGGCAGAACAGCCAGATGGAAGAGCTGCATAGGGCAAGGTGTGGGGAAAGGGGCTCAGAGCATCCACGCCCTTGCCTGGTGCATAACCCTCCTAGCACCTCCACATGTTCACCAACCTGGAAACTCTCCAAACCTCATCCTTTTGGGTGTTAAGTAGGCTCCATTACATAGACATGGTTGGTGAAATTACTGACCACCTCTCCCTTCCCCACAGGTGGCTGGTGGCCGTGGGGCTGGATGTTTCAAACTTCTAGTTACAGGTTGGTCCCCCTGGCTATCAGTCCCCATCATTATGGACATTCCAAAAGTCACCAAAGTTCCCAGGACATAAAATGAGACAAACAGGAAAGCAATAGTTGTTCCTGGGAAGGAAAGAATCAATAACCAATGGGTAGCCCCAAACCAAATTCACGACAGTCACAATTCAAAGAACTAATTCTTACAAATGGTTTTCTCAACTAATCTGAATTTGTAAAGAAAGGTCAAATTAAGCCTATGTAAACTCATATTTCCATCTGTGGTTCATTTGCACCAAATTGAACCCAACTGACTCCTACTTTCCACTAGTTATTCCTAGAAAGAATTTCTAGATTACTGTGGTAATTATAATCATCTATTCTTATAAACCTCTTAGAGAAGAAAAATATGGACCTATAAAGGAAAACGTTTACAAAAGGGAAAATAAGGTTTTGTCCATACTTTACACCTGTGAATAATGGGTAATACCTTACAGAAGAAGAGGATTTCTTGGGGTCATCCAGGGACTTTGGAGGCATAATTTTTCACATCTATGTATTCAAGCCTCCCCTTGTAGCAGATTATCTGTTATTTTTGTCAGCCCTACATCTCTTCCCTTTGAGAACTGCTCCTCCACCGGTAGAGCTAGTAATCCCAAGGTCCTATCTCCCCAACACATGGTGGTCATGTGACCAAGGCTGGCCAATTAGAATATGCCACCCTCTAGGAAGCACTCATGGTTCAAGGCTGGCAACTCACCCCTGCAAGACTAACAGGAATCCTTTTAAGAGACCTGATCTAAATGTTCAGGTAGAGAGATGGGGATTTTGAACACTAGTGATCTGGTAATCCTGGATTCCTGTGGACTGTCTCATGGGAAAGCCTGTTTAAGGATGAAGCCCACATGAAGGAAAGGATATCATTGCTTGAACCCTTGAATACATTTCGGCATGACAACAGCTGTGACTTCCTAGTTCTAATCCTGTTCCAGTTTAAACTCTTTTTTTTTGCGGTAAGCCGGCCTCTCACTGTTGTGGCCTCTCCCGTTGCAGAGCACAGGCTCCGGACACGCAGGCTCAGGGGCCATGGCTCACGGGCCCAGCCGCTCCGTGGCATGTGGGATCTTCCCGGACCGGAGCACGAACCCGTGTCCCCTGCATTGGCAGGCGGACTCTCAACCACCGCGCCACCAGGGAAGCCCAACTCTTTTGAGTTGACTATCTGTCACTTGCAACAGAAGGCATCTACTCCACCTCCCTAGAATTGGATAAATAAACTCCCAGGAGTAAGAAGGAATGCTCAGAGTTAAGTTCAATTCGCACCTGCACAGAAACACTCTATTATTCGGTGGATGCCTGAGCCCCTCAAGGAACAGGATGGTCACTACCCTGTGCCTATTACATTGCCGCTATTTCTACCTACTTTAAAGTCTTTTTTGTGTTGAGCTGATAGCAGTCCCCCCATAAATTATACCCATTGGTGTTGCTTCTGTACTGGACTCAGAACATTAGTCTGGGCTCTTTTTCACGTGGGATCCTTTTAAATATCTGAAAATACTTTTTCTCTTCAGCTTCAGTAGTCCCAGTTTCTTTACTCTTAGGAGATGGTTTTTAGACTCTTCACAATTCTGGTATCCTCTTTAGAAAATGTGATGTTAGTAATGATACCTTTACAATGTATTGCCTAGAAATGAGAAATTTATTTGACTAGTTTGGAGAACAGTAGATCTATTATTTCCTGTGTTCTAGGTACTATAGCTCCCTTACATACTCTTATAATTACATTATTTTTAGCCAAGCTTTGGGCTTCTTGATAATTTTTAAAAGTCCACAACAAGTACAAAATACAATACTTAGGACAATAAAAAGATAAATAAAATGTAACAACAATAGTTAACATTTAATGAGTTACTATATGTCAGGCATTTTATAGCATTATGTTATTATTTACATCTTACAAACGCCCCATGATGTGGTTTCTATGATTAGCCCCATTACAGTTGAGAGGTTAAGTGCTTGCCTGATGTCTCACAACTAGTGGATGGTAATGTTAGTATCTAAGTTTGATTCCCAAAATTAGCTCTTGAGAATTCAGGAGCAATGCTTCTCACAGAAAACCAGCTAGAGGGTTATGGTAAACTGTAACTGTGAAAGCTGTAGCATTTTAAAAGTTGTAATGATTATTAGTTAATTTAAATGTGTTGAGTTGAAATCTGTTGCTGCCGCTTTATTTTTTTTCTACTGCTGATGCGTCTTAAAGGCAAAATTGAGTACTGTGAATCCTTGAATGGAGGATTATAACGGAGGATGAAGTGGGAAAAGAAACATTTTAAATAAAGCCTGATTAAGGGACTTGCCTTGCGGTCCAGTGGTTAAGACTCTGCCCTTCCAGTGCAGGGGGTGCAGGTTCGATCCCTGGTTGGGGAACTAATATCCCACATGTCATGTGGTGCGACCAAAAAAATAAAAACAAATAAAAGGGAAGTTCTTTAAAAAAAATAATAAAGCCAGATCAAGTAAGTATTAAAGAGGAAGAGTTTTTAAGAACAAAAGAGGTGCAAAAAGTGAGTTGTAGGACCTGGAAACCATGGTGAAGAATCTGGTGAGACTTAGTTTAGAATGGACTAGTCTGATTTCAAGGAAAGAAAAGATGATGAGGTACAACAGGGTTTATCTTATTTTCCAAGCCAGGACCCTGAGAGGGTGAGGCAGGTGGCCACAAAGTCTGAGTCAGTGGGAACAGGGAAGTTTCCAAGTGGGAGTGTGGTAGACCCTGGTAGGTCTCTGGGATCTGGGCTGATTTGCAGCAGTCCCCTTTTATGTGGTACGTGTAGTGAAAGTTTTCTGGAACTCTTAACAAAGCCCAAAGGCTATGAGAACAGGAGCTATATTTATGCACTCTATCAACAGTTCCCAATTCCCACCTTTGAGACCAGCATAAGCTGGTAGTGGGATGATTCGGGCAGAAAGACAAACATCATTTGGAGGATACTGCTCAAAGCAGCCTCAAGACGCAAGCTTGGGTGTTATTCTAAAGAGCCAAGGTCGTGGCTTTCAAATGCAAGGATGGGCAGAGGAGCTGCCCTACACACTGTTCATCATCTCTGAATACACCTAGATTGATCTGAGACATTTTAAGACCAGTGGGTTATGAACAACCATATATGTCTGTAGACACTGAGAGAGGGATAGAGACACAGAGGAAGTCAGCCAATGACATGTGGCATAGCTGTCCCTGTTTTCTAAAAGAGATGAATCAATGTTCTGGTAAAAGAACTACTCATATACAATGGTAAGAAAAAATGTAAAGGATGTAAAAAAGAGTTGGTTGAGAAATCATAAGTAAATAGGTGTTGAGCTTGAAGGTGAAAGTGAAGGCAGTATTTGAACAAGGGTGTAGGATCTATCTTACCCATGAACTCAAAGTTTCATAAATTAGAAATGGATCTGTCGGATGTTGAGAGATGGAGAAGACATAGGCTCTGTGAAAAGGCACAAACAAATGCTGGATTCCCTTCTCCAAAGGGCCACAGCCGCTCCTGTGAACACAGACCAACCAACATGCCTTTCTTCACCTTCTCTTAGGAAATGCCTATGCTGTGTCACAAAGCTCTCTAACACTGCTATTTGAGTACAGTTTACACTTACTTAATAAGCTCTTCGGCTAAGTTATAAGTTTATCTTGCCTACACGGCATAACAGTATATTTAAAAGGTGCAAAATAATCTCTTAGTAATTGTGATGTTGGGACAAACTTTTAAACCATAACTGCCTTCCTTCTGGTGAGCACTGGGTGGTGCTCTCATCTAAGAGGAAGTAAATCTAGGCAGTTGTGCCCCAGGCCTCTGTCGCTCTACTTACCACAGCTTCGAAGTCCTTAATCTCTCTCTCTTAGTAATTCTAAATGTGGGTGCATAGGCACCCTGGTATTTTTAGTTTGTTTGTTTATAACAGCTTTATTCATAATCACATTTATGTTCAAACTGAAGGAGATTTATAGATGTATACAGGGCATCCTGGTATTTTTAAGTATTCATTACAATTTTCCAAATTTCCTTGAAGAATCTGTATGTAGTGCTTTTTAGTATAATGGGCAAAAAATGAAAAGTGATATAAAACAATTAGATTCCACTTCTCTAATTATATTGGCCTTGTTCTTGCTGACTTCAATGTTTCTGGATGTATCTGGTCTGAAGAACTAGCTAAAAAGTCATTATGTTAAAAACAAAAACAAAAAAACCTCTGTTTATTGTTTGTCATTTTATTTTATTTTTTTTTAAATGAAAGATAACACTTTTATTGTGTAAGTCACTGAACTGTTGGTGCTCTTTGTTACAGCATTTAGCTTTCCCTGACCCATACATTCTTCTTTGTCTTGTGCTCTTAAAACTGGAGTGCACCCCAGGCTTCTCCACCTACACACACTCCCTTGGGCATCCTGTTCAGGCTTATAACTTTCAATACCATCTACCCACCAATGACTTACAAAAGTAGATCTCCAGCCCAGCCTCTCTCCTGAACTCCAGGCTAGTATAACCAGTTGCCTGGTTAACAATTCCACTTAGATGTTCACGGACATCTCAAACTCATCTTGTCCAAAATGGGACCTCCTGGTTTTCCTCCACAAACCTGCTCCTCTGCAGTTCTCCCTGTTTAGGTTGACGGCAACTCCTTCCTTCCAGTTGCTCAGACCAAACCTCTCTCTCACCTCCACATTGAATCCAGCAAGAGTTTTTGTTGGCTCCGCCTTCAGAATATGTTCAGAATCTCACCACTTTTCACCTCCATAAATGCCACACCCTGTCCTGAGCTACCATTCTCTCATCACTAGTATCTCTCTGTTTTCTTCCTCTTTCTTTTTATTTTCAAGTTTCTTCAAATAACCTTAGCAATTAATCCTAACAGAAGCAACCCATATGCCCAAATAATGTATTCAATATTGTAGTTTTGTTCTTAGAGAAAAAAAGTTGTTTTTTAACGAGAGCTGGAAGGGCCGAGGAGAAAGTAACTAAGTTAAGAAGTTATTGGAATAGTTTTGCTGAAAGGAATGTGAGAAGGAGTGGCAGTGAAAATGTAAAGGTTTTAAATAGCTTGTGTTGATTATTACACAACCATCTTTTCTCTTTTTAAAAAAAATTATTTTATTTATTTTTGGCTGCATTGGGTCTTCGTTGCTGTGTGTGGGCTTTCTCTAGTTGCGGCGAGTGGAGGCTACCCTTCATTGTGCGGTGCGGGCTTCTTATTGCGGTGGCTTCTCTTGTTGCGGAGCATGGGCTCTAGGCATGTGGGCTTCAGTAGTTGTAGCACGCGGGCTCAGTAGTTGTGGCTCATGGGCTCCAGAGCGCAGGCTCAGTAGTTGTGGCGCACGGGCTTAGTTGCTCTGCGGCATATGGGATCTTCTCGGACCAGGGCTCAAACATGTGCTCCCTGTGCCACCAGGGAAGCCCTTACGCAATCACCTTTTCCAGTTCACAGGTCCGAGTAGGCAGCTAGCTTCGGCCTCTTGGAGGACAACAGGGCCCCACTGCTTGTGGAGGAAGAAGCAGTGTTAGTGTTTTCTACTAATGCATCTCCTTTACTGGTTTTTGCTTATGTGGATTTGAAATAATTTTGCTTGTTCCGTTGCTCTCCTTTTATTTTTTAAAATGCTTTTGACTTTAGAGCTCAGGTTCTAGATGCTGGTTCTGAGCCTACTGACAATATCACTTCTGTCTCAGCCAAGGTCTGTTGACTAATGCTGTTTCCCTCCCAGGTCTGGCCTTAACTATCAGACCACCTTCCCTCTTACTTCTCTGGGCTCTTCATACTTTGGTCAACTCAGATTACTCATTTTTTCCCTCGTATGTGCCATGCTTTCTTCCCTGTGGGACAAGATTAGTTCATGGTGTTTCCACAACATTTATATCCCTTTCTCCCAAATCCATAGAACTTAATAATAATAATGATAATGATGATGATGATGATAATAATTGTAGACAGTTGGTGAGCACTTACCATGTGCCAGGCTTTATATCATTTTAACCTCACACCATGCAAGGGAGGGACTTTTACTATCCCTATTATACTGACGAGGTACACTCTGCCCAGATCCTTTCAGGCCTTCTTTCCAGCTCTGAGTGCGCAGCTTCGGCAGGCTTTGCTGCTAACACTTGCCCTGCAACCTTCTGACGATTGCCCCTCACCAGCCAGTGAGGAGAGTCCAAAGGCTCTGGGAGTTTTGTGTCTCCCTTGCCCTGTGATCAATGGCAAAGGGGACTGTTTGTGGATAACCAGCTCCCAGATCCTTTGCCTCCAGGTGGGAGAAACTCGGAGGTATGATCCATGCTCTGAGGCTCTCCAAGGGATCCGGCTAAGTTGGCATTTTCTTCCCCATCTTGCTTCTCCAACTCCCTCACCTTTCCTTGTGGGAGCACTTCCCCATAAGTCACTTTTCCTGAATCCTTGGTTCATGACCTGTGTCTGGGGGAACCTGATCTGAGACTCTTGCCTGGCTCGTACAAGATATAGTTGAGGGTTTCCCTGGTGGCGCAGTGGTTGGGAGTCCGCCTGCTGATGCAGGGGACATGGGTTCGTGCCCCGGTCCGGGAAGATCCCACATGCAGCGGAGCGGCTGGGCCCGTGAGCCATGGCCGCTGAGCCTGCGCGTCTGGAGCCTGTGCTCCGCAACGGGAGAGGCCACAGCAGTGAGAGGCCCGTGTAAAAAAAGATATAGTTGAGATTCAAACTAAAGCAGTCTAACTGCAGTCATATTTTAGAGTTCTAATCCCTTTGTTATATTGCCTGTCACGTCGGTATGATAATCTGTTTCAATCTCTTTTTCCTAGCATTCTGTTAGAAATTTTACCAGAAGAATTTTGGAGCCGGATCTTTGATAATTCTCAGCGTGGTGGTGGGAATTCAAAGTCCTTCCTAGGGATGGATGAAGTTGCAGTATGAGCGTCTCAGATACTCTGACAAGTATCTTGGGCTTCTTCCTCAATGCTCCCACAGTCGTGTAGACAGACCTGCAACAACCATGCTACTGGGATAATTATTTTAAAAATTCTGTTGGATATTCTGCTTCCTCACTAGACTGTAAGCTCTTGGGGACAAGGACCCAGTTCTGCTCATTGTTGTTTCCTGGTACAGAACCCAGTGTCTAAAAATGGAGGTGTTCAGTCTTTTCAGATGTAATTCTGTAGTACAGGAAACTAGATTTCTAACTGCAGTTCTTAAATTTCATTTGCATATGAATCACCTGTGGGGTGGGGTTTAGGATTCTGTCTTTTAACTGGTGTCCCAGGTGATTCTGTTGCAGGTGATCCTCAACCCATTACTGATACTTTGAAAACACTAATGTACAAGGTCCAGCTACTCAGTAATAACTAAGGAACACTTACGTTGTAAGTTCTTATTATATATCAGTTGCTTTGTGCCTGGCATCGTTGTAAGAGAATTACGGCTATTAACTTAATTAAGCCACATTTAATTCCTATGAAGAGAAAAGTATTATTACCCCCTTTTTTACAAATTAGAAAACTGAGACACAAAAATGTTAAAGGTGCTAACTTGCTCCATTGCCTATAGCTAGTAAGTGGATGTGGACCCAGGCATTCTGGCTCCAGAGCCTGTCCTCTTAACTGCTACCCCACACCACCCTTTCCACTGATACATGTAAGAAAATCCACATATTCCCAGCTTTATTTTTGCTGAGCCTTTCTTTCCAAGGAATCTGAAAGGAAAAGAAAGCAACATAACTGCAGGAGACACACAGGAAATATTTTATTAGCTTCCAGATGGAGAAAACGGTAGAGTAAAAATATTTCAGTAGAAATCCATGGCCCTCCTCAGGGAGCCCACTCTGGCATCCAGGGCCCCCCAGTCGTGGTAGCTCCTGTAGTCCCCTGGCCTCAGTAGGTACTGCCGCCCCCGGTAGTTGGGCATCTCATAGAGGACCCACCAGCCCTCCAGCACGTGAAGGGAGCGGATCTCATTGAAGTGGAAGCGGTCGCGGAGCGAGGAGCAGTCTTCCGTGAGCTCCACCATCTGGCCTCGGTAGTCCTCTCGCTCGTACATCCTCAGCCGGTGGGAGCTGGTCTGGGTTCAGTAATCAACAGATGGGAAGAGTCAGAAAACCTAGCCTTTAGCAACCAATCACACCGCTGCGGGAATGGGCATTTTAAAAAATCTTTTCTATATCAAAGATGACAAATTAAAAAGACAGCCAACACCAGGGCCACTGGGTACAGCTGGGTAGATTGTACACTGCAAAACTGAAGAGGGGGCCATTCACATAGATCAAGATATTCATGGTGCTCCATAGTTTTCTAGGGCCACAACCTACATGAATCATATTTAGTACCTACTTAGTACCATTCTTAAGTGACAATTTTTATATGTAATTTGTGCTCTCTCCTTTATAGACTTAAACGGTGGTCTGGAGCTTTCCTTGGAGGATATAAAAATAATTAGATATTAAAATAAAAAGGCAAAAGGCATTATTTTCTCTGGCAAAAGGCATTATTTTGGAACTCCATAGCATTAGAAGAGGCTGGGAAGAGAGGAAGTCGAATTGCTTTCCCCGAAGTGAAGCACAGGTGGTGGCAGTCCAGCCCAGGTAACTCCTTAATCCCTTCCTTTCTGCTTTGAGTCCTGCTATTCTAAAATCCTGAAAAGCAAGAGTCATCGTATGATTAGGTTTCAGTTCTCACCTCTAATATATGGTCTGGCAAAACACTTAGGTAATTAATAAAAATAGAAGCTCAAGATCATGAAGGAGGCCTGTCTAGATCAATAGATTATAAAACCTTTAGGAAAATGTAAGGGCAGTCTGTCAGTCCTGGGCAAATCCTGTCTGTCTCTTCCTGAGCACTTATTCTTTTATCTGCTTCCCAGCAGGTACCCACTCAATTCCTTCTTCCTTCTTCCACCATTAGATCCTCGTTAGGAAAGGTTCTCATAAGCAATTCATTCTGAGGTATAAAAAAATTGCTAATAAGGTATCTTCCATGGTTTGCAGAGGACTCACATGTGCGTTATCTAATTTGATCTTCACAACAGCCTGACACACGTGGAGCAACCATTCTAAGTCTTTTCTTCTTTTAAGGGAAACTAATGACTAGAGCTTTCAGGCTGTAATCAAAGAGTCAGGGATGGAAAGTAAAAGGCCAGATTTCCAGGTCAGTCTGGGTCCTTTCAAGGCTTTCAACCCTCTGAGGGGGTTTCAAATTTCCCCAGAGTGGTACATTTTCCACAGGACTCTGTCATAGGCAAATTAAAGCCTCCCTAACTGTAGAATTCCAGGCTGCTCAGGCTTTACTTGGGTAGCAGTGGGCTTTGCAGGTGCTACTGGAATCACACTGTTGGTTATTTGTCTTGCCTAATCAAAAGGCAGAACTTGAGGGACGCTTGATATTCATAATGGTTAATATTTGGAGGAGGGGGAAGTTTGCCATGTGCTGGGCTATCTCCTTTTGACCTCGTCACAGCTCGATGAACCAACCGCCCTTATTTTTTTATTTTTTTATTTTTATTTTTATTTTTATTTTTATTTTTTTCTTTTTGCGTTATGCGGGCCTCTCACTGTTGTGGCCTCTCCCATTGCGGAGCACAGGCTCCGGACGCGCAGGCTCAGCGGCCATGGCTCAC
>NW_006790338.1:574394-592200 GCF_000442215.2 Lipotes vexillifer | reverse complement strand
GGGAAAGAGAACCCGGTTAGGGCCAGCAAAAGAAGGCCACCGCCCTGCAGCCTGACCTCTGTGTCTGGAGCACTGGTGTGACCCGAGGGCACGGCAGGCCCAGGGGAACCGGACTCACGTGGGGGATGAGGCGGCAGGAGCGGACGGAGTCGTTGAGGCCCATCCACTGCTGGTAGTCGGGGTAGTCGCCGCGCCGCAGGAAGTACTGGGGGCCCTGGTAGTTGGGCTGCTCGTAGAGCATCCAGCAGCCGCTGTCCACCCGGATGGAGTTGCAGCGGCCGAAGCAGGGCTGCAGGTTGGAGTGGTCGCTGCTGCACTCGTAGTGGCGGCCCTGGAAGCCCCGGTCCTCGTAGAAGGTAATCTGCAGGGAAGGGAAGGACAGGGCTCAGCGGCCTGGCCTCCAGCCCTGCCGCGGGCCCCTCCCGCCGGCGCGGGGCTCACCTTCCCCATGGCTGCTGGATGCGGGGATGCGAGTTCAGTGCGGTGGGGCGGGCGCGCGGGTCTATATAGCAAGAGGGCTGCTGCGTTGGCAGGAACGACACAAAAGGGGCCCCCGGGTGAGGAGGGGATTTTCGTGTTCTCTTTTTTCTCTTTGCTGTCAGAGTCCATGGGGCTCATTGTGGGTTTTGGTCCCATTCTCTCTGGAGTTTCTATCACTAGCTGATGCTATTGAGACAGTTTGGAAAAAAAAAAAAAGTAATTTGGGACATTGTCTATTTAATAATAGAAGTAAAACTTCAGCCATTTCATATATAGTCCACTCTTTTATTTGTATGGGTTGGGGAAAAACAAAACAAAACAAAGCGGTGGAGCAAAAAAGTCAGAGTCTTAATACGGCAAATATAAATTGATCTGTAAGAAGTATGTGCCATAATATTGAATACTAATGGTTAATAAGAAGGAAATGACCTGTACTGAATACTGAAAATTTCAAATTAGTCTTTTAAGAGAGCTTCCTCATTAAAGGGTGTAAGAAATTGCAATGTTTTACCAAGAAGGTTCACAAAATTTCAAACTTTCAGTGTGGTAAAAAAAACAAAAACAGCAAATGCAGATCTTTAGTATTTGGTCTGATTTTGTTGCAGTCATACGTGGAAGTAGACTGAAGATTGGAGGTTTTATCTTGGTTAATTGTAATTCAAAAGGGAGAATAGTTTTAAGATGATTAATCTCAGAAAGAAGAACGAAAAGGGAAATTTCTAAAAGCTTAAGGAAATAAGAAAAAGTAATACTTTTAAAATACAAAATGAGATTACCTCTTAGATTATTGTAAAAGAAAACCAAATTCCTAAGAAACCCATTTCTGGTAGGATCTAGATACACGTTTGTTCTATGGGGAACAAGAGTACACAAAGCTTTTGACTTAGAGGAAATTAATTGCACGAACACAAAGAGGAGCTACAGCTGGAATGGTGTAGCGAGAGGGAGGAATAAATATCTAGAAGCTTGGACTCTAGGAAGACTTTAGAAAGTATTTATCAGCCTGGAAGAGGATAGTCTGATGGACTGGAAAGAGCGCTGGAGGGGAAGATGACCTATGCCTTTAGTCTCTTTGATGTTCAAAGAATTAGTCACAGTCCTATGTTGACTCATTGAAATACTTTGTCTTTCGTTTGGGTCATAAATCTTTGTAAGTTGATATTTATCAATTAGACACCAACTATGTATAATATGGTGTTTCAGTTCTTGTTATCCAGTATGTAAAGACATGTATTTGCAGAGTTACTTATGTTAGCCTAGTGGAATATATGCAGCCAGAATCTAAAGAATAAAAATCATTTTAATTAAAAATGAAAAAAATAAGAATGAAAAATAATAATAAATTTTAAAAACCCATCATTTTCTCAGAGCTGTTTCTGTGGGGAGTGTGTTCATGGGTGAAAACAGTAAAACATGAGAACCCTAATGCAGAGTCCCAGAAAGCGTCTAGAGGAGCAGCATGAGGGTGTCAGTGGGGACCACCACTTCAGCTGACATGCAGCTACAGCTGAAATTTAGGATCCAACTGGAGGACCAAAACAAGGGCACTTTGGGCTTGGCTTTTTCATTAACCAGGAAGAGGGAAGGCTTTATTTCAGCCTGGGGAAAGAAATAGGGAAAACCCCCTACACTTCTCATAGAAATGAAATGTGAATGCTATGGGCCAAAATGTGGCTTAATTTCAATGCTCTACAGAAAATTCTGGGAGTGACAAATGTGTATAAAACGTAAGTCCCAAATTGTACTTAGTGTGCTAAGTGAACATAGGTTAAGACCTGACACTCCTTGCACCTGTGGCACAGAAGCAGCGCTCTACACCAGTTGCCTGGAATGAATGATGGCAACTGTCTTTGCAGGGAGAACAAGAGAGAAGAAACACCCTGTTGTCCTGAGCTCTGGTCCAGGAAGTAACCCTTTGTCACTCTTATAAATATTCACATGGTTTCAAACAAAAGTGAAGAAAAAAGAGACTAGTTCAGGTTCAGATTTTGCTGCATGCAGGGTTAATGATTTGTGTAGCTAGTGTAAATAATCTACAAAATGAAGTGTATAAGAAATACCACTTTCCTTATTTTCTGTAACTCAGAATATTTTATGAATCTAAGTCTCATTCCACTGGGATGGAGAGAAAATTTAACTTTACTCATTGTTGGGATTTCCTCTCCTCACTTACCCAGGCTCTATGGTTGGGTTTCGAGGGCTTACAGGGTACCAAGGCGTTTCATGGTGGGGGAGGATTCACTGGAAACTACTGTGATGTCCATTGTTGGTGGATCTCCCCAGTTTTCACACCAATGTGGAAATAAGAACAGCCTTGAGGGCTGTGGACTTGGAGATGTATTTCGCTTGGCTGACACAGTGTTTAGATGTTTTTGGTAATGCTTTAGGTTGGTTCATTCTTTCCACAGTTCACCATACTACCCATTACTCCTTGTCATCTTTTTTTTACATCTTTATTGGAGTATAATTGCTTTACAATGGTGTGTTAGTTTCTGCTTTATAACAAAGTGAATCAGTTATACATATACATATGTTCCCATATCTCTTCCCTCTTGTGTCTCCCTCCCTCCCACCCTCCCTATCCCACCCCTCCAGGCGGTCACAAAGCACCGAGCTGATCTCCCTGTGCTATGTGGCTGCTTCCCACTAGCTATTTACCTTACGTTTGGTAGTGTATATATGTCCATGCCTCTCTCTCGCTTTGTCACAGCTTACCCTTCCCCCTCGCCATATCCTCAAGTCCATTCTCTAGTAGGTCTGTCTTACCCCTAGGTTCTTCATGACATTTTTTTTCTTAGATTCCACATATATATGTGTTAGCATACACTATTTGTCTTGCTGTTTCTGACTTACTTCACTCTGTATGACAGACTCTAGGTCTATCCACCTCATTACAAATAGCTCAATTTCGTTTATTTTTATGGCTGAGTAATATTCCATTGTATATATGTGCCACATCTTCTTTATCCATTCATCTGATGATGGACACTTAGGTTGTTTCCATCTCTGGGCTATTGTAAATAGAGCTGCAATGAACATTTTGGTACATGACTCTTTTTGAATTATGGTTTTCTCAGGGTATATGCCCAGTAGTGGGATTGCTGGGTCATATGGTAGTTCTATTTTTAGTTTTTTAAGGAACCTCCATAATGTTATCCACAGTGGCTGTGGAGATTCACATTCCCACCAGCAGTGCAAGAGTGTTCCCTTTTCTCCACACCCTCTCCAGCATTTATTGTTTCTAGATTTTTTGATGATGGCCATTCTGACTGGTGTGAGATGATATCTCATTGTAGTTTTGATTTGCATTTCTCTAATGATTAATGATGTTGAGCATTCTTTCATGTGTTTGTTGGCAGTCTGTATATCTTCTTTGGAGAAATGTCTATTTAGGTCTTCTGCCCATTTTTGGATTGGGTTGTTTATTTTTTTGTTATTGAGCTGCATGAGCTGCCTGTAAATTTTAGAGATTAATCCTTTGTCAGTTGATTCATTTGCAAATATTTTCTCCCATTCTGAGGGCTGTCTTTTGGTCTTGTTTATGGTTTCCTTTGCTGTGCAAAAGCTTTGAAGTTTCATTAGGTCCCATTTGTTTATTTTTGTTTTTATCTCCATTACTCTAGGAGATGGGTCAAGAAGGATCTTGCTGTGATTTATGTCATAGAGTGTTCTGCCTATGTTTTCCTCTAAGAGTTTGATAGTTTCTGGCCTTACATTTAGGTCTTTAATCCATTTTGAGCTTATTTTTGTGTATGGTGTTAGGGAGTGATCTAATCTCATACTTTTACATGTACCTGTCCAATTTTCCCAGCACCACTTATTGAAGAGGCTGTCCTTTCTCCACTGTATATTCCTGCCACCTTTATCAAAGATAAGGTGACCATATGTGCATGGGTTTATCTCTGGGCTTTCTATCCTATTCCATTGATCTATCTTTCTGTTTTTGTGCCAGTACCATACTGTCTTGATTACTGTAGCTTTGTAGTATAGTCTGAAGTCAGGCAGCCTGATTCCTCCAGCTCCATTTTTTGTTCTCAAGATTGCTTTGGCTATTCGGGGTCTTTTGTGTTTCCATACAAATTGTGAAATTTTTTGTTCTAGTTCTGTGAAAAATGCCAGTGGTAGTTTGATAGGGATTGCATTGAATCTATAGATTGCTTTGGGAAGTAGAGTGTCATTTTCACAATGTTGATTCTTCCAATCCAAGAATATGGTATATCTCTCCATCTCTTTGTAGCATCCTTAATTTCTTTCATCAGTGCCATAATTTTCTGCATACAGGTCTTTTATCTCCTTAGGTAGGTTTATTCCTAGATATTTTATTCTTTTTGTTGCAGTGGTAAATGGGAGTGTTTTCTTGATTTCACTTTCAGATTTTTCATCATTAGTATATAGGAATGCCAGAGATTTCTGTGCATTAATTTTGTATCCTGCTACTTTACCAAATTCATTGATTAGCTCTAGTAGTTTTCTGGTAGCATCTTTAGGATTCTCTATGTATAGTATCATGTCATCTGCAAACAGTGACAGCTTTACTTCTTCTTTTCCGATTTGGATTCCTTTTATTTCCTTTTCTTCTCTGATTGCTGTGGCTAAAACTTCCAAAACTATGTTGAATAAGAGTGGTGAGAGTGGGCAACCTTGTCTTGTTCCTGACCTTAGTGGAAATGCTTTCAGTTTTTCGCCATTGAGGATGATGTTGGCTGTGGGCTTGTCATATACGGCCTTTATTATATTGAGGAAAGTTCCCTCTACACCTACTTTCTGCAGGGTTTTTATCATAAATGGGTGTTGAATTTTGTTGAAAGATTTCTCTGCATCTATTGAGATGCTCATATGGTTTTTCTCCTTCAATTTGTTAATATGGTGTATCACATTCATTGATTTGTGTATATTGAAGAATCCTTGCATTCCTGGAAGAAACCCCACTTGATCATGGTGTATGATCTGTTTAATGTGCTGTTGGATTCTGTTTGTTAGTATTTTGTTGAGGATTTTTGCATCTATGTTCATCAGTGATATTGGCCTTTAGTTTTCTTTCTTTGTGACATCCTTGTCTGGTTTTGGTATCAGGGTGATGGTGGCCTCGTAGAATGAGTTTGGGAGTGTTCCTCCCTCTGCTATATTTTGGAAGAGTTTGAGAAGGATAGGTGTTAGCTCTTCTCTAAATGTTTGATAGAATTTGTCAGTGAAGCCATCTGGTCCTGGGCTTTTGTTTGTTGGAAGTTTTTTTTTTTTGCGGTACGTGGGCGTGTTTGTGATTGGTCTGTTCATATTTTCTATTTCTTCCTGATTCAGTCTTGGCAGTTTGTGCATTTCTAAGAATTTGTCCATTTCTTCCAGATTGTCCATTTTATTGGCATAGAGTTGCTTGTAGTAATCCCTCATGATTTTTTGTATTTCTGCAGTGTCAGTTGTTACTTCTCCTTTTTCATTTCTGATTCTATTGATTTGAGTCTTCTCCCTTATTTTCTTGATGAGTCTGGCTAATGGTTTATCAATTTTGTTAATCTTCTCAAAGAACCAGCTTTTAGTTTTATTGATCTTTGCTATTGTTTCCTTCATTTCTTTTTCATTTATTTCTGATCTGATTTTTATGATTTCTTTCCTTCTGCTAACTCTGGGGTTTTTTTGTTCTTCTTTCTCTAATTGCTTGAGGTGCAAGGTTAGGTTGTTTATTCGAGATGTTTCCTGCTTCTTAAGGTGGGCTTGTATTGCTATAAACTTCCCTCTTAGAACTGCTTTTGCTGCATCCCATAGGTTTTGGGTCGTTGTATCTCCATTGTCATTTGTTTCTAGGTATTTTTTAATTTCCTCTTTGATTTCTTCAGTGATCACTTCGTTATTAAGTAGTGTATTGTTTAGCCTCCATGTGTTTGTATTTTTTACTGCTCTTTTCCTATAATTGATATCTAGTCTCATGGCGTTGTGGTCGGAAAAGATACTTGATATAATTTCAATTTTCTTAAATTTACCAAGGCTTGATTTGTGACCCAAGATATGATCTATCCTGGAGAATGTTCCATGAGCACTTGAGAAAAATGTGTATTCTGTTGTTTTTGGATGGAGTGTCCTATAAATATCAATTAAGTCCATCCTGTTTAATGTATCATTTAAAGCTTGTGTTTCCTTATTTATTTTCATTTTGGATGATCTGTCCATTGGTGAAAGTGGGGTGTTGAAGTCCCCTACTATGAATGTGTTACTGTCGATTTCCCCTTTTATGGCTGCTAGTTTTTGCCTTATGTATTGAGGTGCTCCTATGTTGGGTGCATAAATATTTACAATTGTTATATCTTCTTCTTGGATCGATCCCTTAATCATTATGTAGTGTCCTTCTTTGTCTCTTCTGATAGTCCTTATTTTAAAGTCTATTTTGTCTGATATGAGAATTGCTACTCCAGCTTTCTTTTGGTTTCCATTTGCATGGAATATCTTTTTCCATCCCCTTACTTTCAGTCTGTATGTGTCTCTAGGTCTGAAGTGGGTCTCTTGTAGACAGCATATATATGGGTCTTGTTTTTGTATCCATTCAGCCAATCTGTGTCTTTTGGTGGGAGCATTTAGTCCATTTACATTTAAGGTAATTATCGATATGTATGTTCCTATTCCCATTTTCTAAATTGTTTTGGGTTCGTTATTATAGGACTTTTCCTTCTCTTGTGTTTTTGTCTAGAGAAGTTCCTTTAGCATTTGTTGTAAAGCTGGTTTGGTGGTGCTGAACTCTCTCAGCTTTTGCTTGTCTGTAAAGGTTTTAATTTCTCCATCAAATCTGAATGAGATCCTTGCTGGGTAGAGTAATCTTGGTTGCAGGTTTTTCTCCTTCATCACTTTCAGTATGTCCTGCCACTCCCTTCTGGCTTGTAGAGTTTCTGCTGAGAGATCAGCTGTTAACCTTATGGGGATTCCCTTGTGTGTTATTTGTTGTTTTTCCCTTGCTGCTTTTAATATGCTTTCTTTGTATTTAGTTTTTGACAGTTTGATTAATATGTGTCTTGGCGTATTTCTCCTTGAATTTATCCTGTATGGGACTCTCTGTGCTTCCTGGACTTGATTAACGATTTCCTTTCCCATATTAGGGAAGTTTTCAACTATAATCTCTTCAAATATTTTCTCAGTCCCTTTCTTTTTCTCTTCTTCTTCTGGAACCCCTATAATTCGAATGTTGGTGCGTTTAATGTTGTCCCAGAGGTCTCTGAGACTGTCCTCAGTTCTTTTCATTCTTTTTTCTTTATTCTGCTCTGCAGTAGTTATTTCCACTATTTTATCTTCCAGGTCACTTATCCGTTCTTCTGCCTCATTTATTCTGCTATTGATCCCATCTAGAGTATTTTTCATTTCATTTATTGTGTTGTTCATCATTGTCTGTTTCATCTTTATTTCTTCTAGGTCCTTGTTAACTGCTTCTTGCATTTTGTCCATTCTATTTCCAAGATTTTGGATCATCTTTACTATCATTATTCTGAACTCTTTTTCAGGTAGACTGCCTATTTCCTCTTCATTTGTTAGGTCTGGTGGGTTTTTATCCTGCTCCTTCATCTGCTGTGTGTTTTTCTGTCTTCTCATTTTGCTTATCTTACTGTGATTGGGTTCACCTTTTTGCAGGCTGCAAGTTCGTAGCTCCCGTTGTTTTTGATGTCTGTCTCCAGTGGCTAAGGTTGGTTCAGTGCGTTGTGTAGGCTTCCTGGTGGAGGGGACTAGTGCCTGTGTTCTGGTGGATGAGGCTGGATCTTGTCTTTCTGGTGGGCAGGTCCACGTCTGGTGGTGTGTTTTGGGGTGTCTGTGGACTCATTATGATTTTAGGCAGCCTCTCTGCTAATGGGTGGGGTTGTGTTCCTGTCTTGCTAGTTGTTTGGCATAGGATGTCCAGCACTGTAGCTTGAGTGAAGCTGGGTGTTGGTGTTGAGATGGAGATCTCTGGGAGATTTTCGCCATTTGATATTACGTGGAACTGGGAGGTCCCTTGTGGACTAGTGTCCTGAAGTTGGCTCTCCCACCTCAGAGGCACAGCACTGACTCCTGGCTGCAGCACCAAGAGCCTTTCATCCACACGGCTCAGAATAAAAGGGAGAAAAAGTAGAAAGAAAGAATTAGTAGAAGTAGAAAGAAAGAAAGAAAGAAAGGAGGGAGGGAGGAAGGAAGGAAGGAGGCAAGGAAGGATAAAAAGAAAGCAAGAAGATAAAGTAAAATAAAATAAAGTAAGATAAAATATAATAAAGTGTTGTAGTTTTTCTTATGACAGGGCCGAAAGTAAGCTCATCACAGGAGATGAATTGTGCAGAAGCACAGCAGTAGAGGGCTGCCGCTCGCTCAGGCAAAACAGTGCCGTGTGTCCTGATGTGGCGGCTTTTATTTACGCATTATCTATGTTTACATCTTAAGACTTGTTTTCTTAACGTTCCAGAAATGCCAAAGCAGCAACATATACTTTTATTGATTAGACAAGCAACAATAGGCTTTCTTGAAGACATGCCCTGCTTCATTCTTGAGCTCACAAGCAGCACAAGGCCATCTCCTTGTGTTCCCATCATTCTGATTATACTAAAGTAGCACAAGGACGTTTCCTTGTGTTCTGATTATACTGAGGTCATTTCATGGATCAGTGCCCAAAGTATTCAGGACTGCCTACAGTCCTGGCTTATTCGCCAGCCCTCGGTTTGCCGAGTGGGGGCTCATGGGTCACGTCTCCTTTCCATGACCTCAGTTATACCACTACATAAAGTTATTAAAATAAAAAAATAATTATTAAGAAAGAAAAAAAATAAAATGGACGGATAGAACCCTAGGACAAATGGTGGAAGCAAAGCTATACAGACATAATCTCACACAGAAGCATACTCTTACACACTCACAAAAAGAGGAAAAGGGGAAAAAATCATAAATCTTGCTCTCAAAGTCCACCTCCTCAATTTGGGATGATTCGTTGTCTATTCATGTATTCCACAGATGCAGGGTACATCAGGTTGATTGTGGAGCTTTAATCCGCTGCTTCTGAGGCTGCTGGGAGAGATTTCCCTTTCTCTGCTTTGTTCTCACAGCTCCCGGGGCTCAGCTTTGGATTTGGATCTGCCTCTGCGTGTAGGTCGCCTGAGGGCGTCTGTGGCAGAGGCCGGCATGACGTTGCAGCAGCCTGAGGCGCGCCGTGCATTCTCCCGGGGAAGTTGTCCCTGGATCCCGGGACCCTGGCAGTGACAGGCTGCACAGGCTCCCCAGAAGGGGGGTGTGGTTAGTAACCTGTGCTCATACACAGGCCCCTTGGTGGTGGCAGCAGCAGCCTTAGTGTCTCATGCCAGTCTCTGGGGTCTGCGCTTTTAGCCGTGGCTCGCGCCCGTCTCTGGAGTTCCTTTAAGCATCGCTCTTAATCCCCTCTCCTCGCGCACCAGGAAACAAAGAGGTAAGGAAAAAGTCTCTTGCCTCATCGGCAGCTCCAGACTTTTCCCCGGACTCCCTCCCGGCCAGCTGTGGCGCACTAGCCCCTTCAGGCTGTGTTCACGCCGCCAACCCCAGTCCTCTCCCGGCGCTCCGACCGAAGCCCGAGCCTCAGCTCCCAGCCCCGCCCGCCCCAGCGGGTGAACAGACAAGCCTCTCGGGCTGGTGAGTGCCGGTCGGCCCTGATCCTCTGTGCGGCAATTTCTCTGCCTTGCCCTCCGCACCCCTGTGGCTGCGCTCTCCCCCGCAGCTCCTAAGCTTCCCCCTCCGCCACCCGCAGTCTCCGCCCGCGAAGGGGCTTCCTAGTGTGTGGAAACCTTTCGTTCTTCACGGCACCCTCCCACTGGTGCAGGTCCCGTCCCTATTGTTTTGTCTGTGTTTTTCTTTTTTCTTTTGCCCTACCCAGGTACGTGGGGGGGTTTCTTGCCTTTTGGGAGGTCTGAGATCTTCTGCCAGCGTTCAGTAGGTGTTCTGTAGGAGTTGTTCCACGTGTAGATGTATTTCTGGTGTATCTGTGGGGTGGAAGGTGATCTCCGCGTCTTACTCTTCTGCCATCTTCCAGGAAGCCTTACTCCTTGTCATCTTAAAGAAGGTTGTTTCACTTACAGGCATACCTCATTTTATTGTGCTTTGCTTTGATGAGTTTTGCAGATACTGTGTTTTTTACAAATTGAACATTTGTGGCAGCCCTGCATCGAGCAAGTCTAGCAGGGTCATTTTTCCAATGGCATTTGCTCATTTAGAGTCTCTGTATCACATTTTGGTAATTCTCACAATATTTCAAACTTTTTCATCATTATTATATTTGTTATGGTGTACTGTGATCAATGATCTTTGATGTTATTATTGTAATTGGGGGCACCATGAACTGCACCTATATAAGACAGAGAACTTAATCCATAAATGTTGTGTGTCCTGACTGCTCCACTGACAGACTATTCCCCATCTCTCTCCCTGCCTTGGGCGTCCTTATTCCCTGAGACACAGCAGTATTGAAATTAGGTCAGTTAATAACCCTACAATAGTCTCTAAGTGCTCAAGTGAAAGGAAGAGTCATGTGTATCTCACTTTTAATCAAAAGCTAGAAATGATTATGCTTAGTGAGGAAGGCATACGCTGGTTGAAAGGTAAGATAGGCTGAAAGCTAGGCCTCTTGCCCCAAACAGTTAGCCAAGTTGTGAATGTAGCAGGAAAATTACTGAAGGAAATTATAAGTCCTACTCCAGTGAACACACTAATGAAGAAACTGAAACAGCCTTATTGCCTATATGGATAAAGTTTGAGTGGTCTGGATAGAAGATCAAACTAACCACTACATTCCCTTAAGCCAAAGCCTAAACCAGAGCAAGGAAAACCTAACTCTCTTCAATGCTATGAAGATTGAGAGAGGCGAGGAAACTGCAGAAGAAAAGTTTGAAGTTAGCAGAGGCTGTTCATGAGGCTTAAGGAAAGAAGCTGTCTCCATAACATAAAAGTACAAGGTGAAGCAGCAAGTGCTGATGTAAAAATTGCAGCAAGTTATCCAGAAGATCTAGCTCAGATAATTAATGAAGGTGGCTACACTAACCAACAGATTTTCAGTGTAGATGAAACAGCCTTATATTGGAAGAAGATGCCATCTAGCACTTTTGTAGCTAGAGAAGAGAAGTCAATGTCTGGCTTCAACGTTTCAAAGGACGGGATGAGTTTCTTTACAGGAGCTAATGCAGTTGGTGACTTTAAGTTGAAGCCAGCTCTCATTTACCGTTTTGAAAATCCTAGTCTTTTATAATTGTGCTAAATTTACCCTGCCTGTGCTCTATAAATGGAACAACAAAGCCTGGGTGACAGAACATCTTTTTACAACATGGTTTACTGAATATTTTAAGCTCACAGTTGAGAACTACTGCTCCATGAAAAGATTCTTTTCAAAATATTACTGTCAATAACAATGCACCTGGTCACCCTGGAGCTCTGATAGAGATGTACAATGAAATTAATGTTATTCTCGTGCCTGCTCATACAACATCCATTCTGCAGCCCATGGATCAAGGAGTAATTTCGACTTTAAAGTCATATTATTTAGGAAATATATTTCATAAGGCTATAGTTACCATAAATAGTGATTCCACTGATGGATCTGGGCAAAGTCAATTAAAAACCTTCTGGAAAGAATTTACCATTCTAGATGCCATGAAGAGCATTCATGATCCGTGGGAAAAAATAAAAATATCAACAATAACAGGAGTTTGGAAGAAGTTGATTCCAACCCTCCTGGATGACTTTGAGGGATTCAAGACTTCAGTGGAGGAAGTAACCACAGATATGGTGGAAATAGCAAAAGAACTAGAATTAGAAGTGGGCCTGAGGATGGGACTGAATTGCTGCAATCTCATGATAAAACTTTAATGGATGAGGAGTTGTTTCTTATGGATGAGCAGAGAAAGTGATTTCTTGAGATGGAATCCATTCCTGGTGAAAATGCTGTGAAGATTGTTGAAATGACAACAAAGTATTTAGAATATTACATGAACTTGGTAACATGAACTTGATAAAGCAGGGGTAAGGGTTGAGAGGATTGACTCCAATTTTGAAAGAAGTTCTACTGTAGGTAAAATGCTATCAAAGAGCATTGCATGCTACAGAGAAATTGTTTGTGAAAGGAGGAGCCGTCAATCGATGTGACAAACTTCATCGTTGTCTTATTTTAAGAAACTGCCACAGCCAGCCCAGCCTTCAGCAACCATCACCCTGATCAGTCAGCAGCCATCAGCACGAGGCAAGATTCTCCATCAGCAAAAACATTATGGCTTGCTAAAGGCTCAGATGATGGTTAGTCTCTTTTAGCAATAAAGTATTTTTAATTAAGATATGTACATTGGTTTTTTTTAGACACAATGCTATTGTACTCTTAATGGATTATAGTATAGTGTAAACATAACTTTTATATGCACTGGGAAACCAAAATTTCATGTGACCCATTTTATTGCGATATTTGCATTATTGTCATGGTCTGAACCCACAGTGTCTGTGAGGTATGCCTGTATTTACATCATCTCCCTGACCCTTGAAGGTATTGAGTTGCAACCTCAGACAAGAGTCTTCAAACTCTGCTCAGTTTCTACCAGTTTTTGCCAAATAAAAAAGCCTGTGAATCAAAGCAATATTCTCAAGCATTCTTTCTTGGTCTGAACCACACTTTTTCAGAAACTTGTGTATTTGAGGAGATTGAAATATTCTTTTTTAAATGTAGTTTTTAAAAATATAAAATGATGTAATAATAATGCTTAGTTTGAATTTTTGTTTTGTTTTTAATTTCAAATGTCCTTGCTTGGCAAAATAAAAATCGGCAGTCCTATGTTGGTTCCTATTTAAAGAAAATTGGTCTGGGAAATCTAAAATATTAAGAACCCCTCGATTTTAAAAATGTGAAAGTATGATGAGCAATTCTTGGGGGGTCTTGTTTTTTTATAATATTGATACTTCAAAGTCTTATCCTAGAGTTATTCCAGAAATTATCCCTCCAAGGGAGGAGGGACAAATTAGGGGTATGGGATTAAGAGATACAAACTACTATGTATAAAATAGATAAGAAACAAGGATATATCGTATGGCACAGGGAATTATAGACATTATCTTGTAATAAGTTTTCACGGACTATAATCTGTAAAAATACTGAATCACTATGTTGTACACCTAAAACTAATATTGTAAATCAACTATTCTTCAGTAAAATAGATCTAACAAAAAAAGAAAGAAAGAAAGAAAGATAGAAAGAAAGTTATCCCTGCATAGAACTCCCCACATTAGGATAAGCATAGCAGTAAAGGACATGCTACAGTCCCATCCTTGCTTCTTACTGTGGGACACTTGATGTGGGTTTTTTAAAATAAATTTTTATTGGAGTATAGTTGCTTTACAAGGTTGTGTTAGTTTCTACCATACAGCAAAGTGAATCAGCTTTATGTACACATATGTGCCCCTTTTTTTGGATTTCCTTCCCATTTAGGTCACCACAGAGCATTGAGTAGAGCTCCCTGAGCTATACAGTAGGTTCTCATTGGTTATCTATTTTATACATAGTATCAATTGTGTATATATGTCAATCCCAATCTCCCAATTCATCCCACCCCCCTGGATGTGTTACTAAGTTTAATTTAGCCCCCGTTTTTTTCATAAGTGTTGTAAATAAAAGGCTTAATTTGTCCAATATATAAGCTTTTTATGTGATTGAGCTAATTTTTTTTCACCTTCAAGGTAATGTCCATCAAATGGAGCTTATACTAGAAAACTGTCATACTCTTCTTGTGTCACATGACATTTTCATTTTAAATAAAGTAGAATTACTCAAGCATTTTCATCCCTGTCTGCTACCACTATCATTAACTATAATGAATCTTTATTCTTCTCAGAATCCTTTACTAAAGATGTATGATTCACCAGTAAAGGCACAAAACCGACTGTAAAAGTTATTGGAACCTGGTTCCTCAACATTTCTGTTTTGGAATTCTAAAGAAGAAAAAGTCTACTTCTTGTTGGGTCGCAAGCTCCCCATGATTTTGTGTGAGAGAAAAAAAGAGAGAGAAAATAAGACATCTATTAAATGTTTGGATTGTTATTAGAATTGCTATATGTGCGTCTTAAGCGTGTTCAGCATACAAAAAGGCAGATTTTGTAATTCTGGATTGTTAATTTCTCCTGAAGGACAGGAGAGACGTTGGAGGATTTCAATGAAGGCTTGTACCTCAAGACCATTGGGCTCGAGAAAGGAATAAATGGGCAGAAATTTACGGGATGGAGGTGGGGGTGAGGTGGGAGGAGGGGCGAGAATAAAGGAAGTCAGCTGGAGGAGGTCATGGCAGAGAAACAGTGACCTGTGCCTTCCTGGTCTCCCGTTCCCCAGCCAAAGGGCCAAAGGCTGGAATTGGCTACTCCTGCGATGCAACATTTTGTCTGCTGTGTCAAAAACAGTTTTTTTCCTATTCACAGGAAACCGTTTTCATTGGAGGTGTTGTTCCAAAACAGGAAAAAAGAAGTGTCACAGAAAGGTAAGGTATGTAATTAAGTTCTAAATGTGTATGTCATGCCCAAGAAAACACTTTCCCTCCCCAAATGTTAAGGAATAAAAACACATCTCACGAGAAATATATAAATAAATATTGCTCCATTTTCCCCCCTAGAAATGCGTCATGGGATGCCTTAAAACTTCTTGTCAACAGTACTTGATAAGCAAGTGATTACATATGTATTATTTAGCACTTGGGAAGTACTTGACCATAAAAAAATGATTATGTATTTATTGTTTAGTGTCAGTATTTAGTATTATTTCTGTGTAGAGTTCTGTGGCGGTAGGGACAATGCCTTCTCTTTGTTTGTTTTATTTGTTTTTTCATCCCCAGTGCTGTACATGGCAAGCCTATGGTAGGTGCTCAGTAAATGGTGATGCCCCTAACTCAAAGAAGGTAGGCTCCTTGGTGGCTAATAATTGGGCAGTCCATTAAAAGAAAAAATAACTTGCACTATGAGTGGGCAGTCTCACTTCTAGGTCTCTATCCTCCAGAAACTATGGCGTGTGTTGATAAAGGTATATGTACGATGATATTCGTTGCAGCCTTGTTTGGAAAAGCAAAATTGGAAAAGCCCAATCACCAGTGAATAAATGGTTAAATAATCTAGGGAACCTCCAACAATGGAACACGATGCAGCCATTAACAGAATAAGGTACTGACCTAGATAGATGTCCATACCACATTACATTTTATTGATAAAAGCAAGTTGCAAACTAATATGTACAGCATAATTTCATTTTTGTAAAGAAATAAAAATATGTGTTTCATGAGATATCTATATAAATGAGGGAAAATTCAAGAAGGGTACCCGCCAAATGTGCAGAAGGGCTAGCGATGAAGTGTAGGATAAGAGGGACCCCTCCGCTTCTTTCTTTATAGGATGTGTAAAGTAGTAAGATTATGGGAGACTTTCACTTTGGAGGGAACATTTCAAGTTAAAAATAAATTAATTTTCTACTGATGAAAGAATTTTCAATTTTTTTTTTAATATGCAGGGCTTCCCTTGTGAGCAAGCAGATTTTACTTCAATCAGAGGGCTTTAGAAATTATGTGTTTCTTCAATGTGCCCTTAAATTTGAGCCTGCTTTTTTGTAGTAAAGAACTTTTTATTGTTTGTGGTACACTATATCAGGCAAATCTGTTTAAAATATTAATGTGTATCTCATTGATTTATTTGCATTAGCTGAGCACTGTGAACAGCTGTGCAGTTTCTAAAATTCACTCAGTGTTTGGTCCAGCAGCTGTACTGGCCAAGAGGTGCACCCTGGTCAGAAGCTGTTTTAGAATAAGAAGGAGGGTCTTCAGCTGAGTCCAAAAGTATGGCAATGGCTGATGGCAGCCCTGGCATTAGTCGTATACTACTGTGCTTGAAAGAAAACAAAAGTATAATTCCTTATAGAGTCTAATCAGGCTTTTTCCAAATGGGCTGCCCTCACCACTCATCTGTGACTCTGTGGCTTACAACTGCTTCTTGGGTCCGATGGAAACTCCTGGAATGCTCTTCCTTAGGCCCTGAGCTGAATGCCTCCCTTCTCACCAGTCACCCTCTCCCATTTCTCTCCTTTGATCTGCCTTTACTTCTCAGACAGGCTCTCTCCTTTCTCCACCCCCACTTCTGAGCCTTGTTCAAAACTCATTCTACCTTGATGCTCTTCTAGAACAGACCCCGCCTCCTCTTATCCACTCCTCAACCTTTAAGAGGGAGTATTTACACGTGAATTAATTGGCACACAATGAAAGAAAAACAGAAGCCAGCGATTGCCAACAATACAGACTAAATACTTTATTAGGTTCCAAAATGAGAAAATGGTAGTGTGAAACTATTTTAGTATAAATCCACCACCCTCTGCAAAGAGCCGGCCTTAGCATCCATGGCCCCCCAGTCGTGGTAGCGCCTGTACTCTTGGGGTCGCAGTAGGTACTGCCGGCCGCAGTAGTTGGGCATCTCATAGAGGACCCAGCAGCCCTCCAGCACGTGGAGGGAGCGGACCTCATTCAGGTGGAAGCGGTCCTGGATACAGGAGCAGTCCTCGCTCAGCTCCACCATGAGGCCTTTGTGATCCTCTCTCTCATACAGCCGCAGCCTGTGGGAGCTTGTCTGCTCGGTCCACAAAGAGAAAGAGCAGAAAAAGCAACCAAACAAGAGATGAACTTGGCAGGTTGGGGCATGAGGTTGTCAGTGTCAAAACTGAGACTCTGAAATTGCTGTGAATGCTTCCTATGGATCTGTGTTCTACTAGCATTTAACAAATGCTCATTTTCTACTTCTTGTGTGAGAGATGGAATTTTTAAGAAGTTCAAGGTCTGGGTTAGAATCCATCACGAACTCAAATATCTTGATTCCTAATTCTTAATTCCATAATTTATTGATTCCTAGGTGATAAACCTACATTTTGGGGGAAAACGATAAGTATTTTGCCTATATTTTAATATGAGTATTATCTCCAAAAGTTATATACATATACACATAAATTTACCACTAAAACAGGATTTTAAAAAATCACATCCTTTGGTGGAAAATTTGTTTAAATAGTCTGAAACCAGAATTCAACTGATTTTCCAAATTAAGAAAAATTACCTTTTCCAAAATTGGAAGATAGCTTTGAATAGCCTATATTAACAGCAGTTTTCCATTTTTACTAGTCTGCAGTGGAAACTATCTAATTTGTTCATTATCAATTCCTTTACTATAGGTAAAAATTAATTTGTTAGAAATACTGCCTTCTTATGCCTAAACAGCTTCCCACTTGCAAGTTTGTTTTATATACCATTGTGATATTACATTTGTCACAGACACGCTTTGACTGACCTAATGGCAGCAAAGATTAAAAACAAAACTGACTCTTTCC
>NW_006790338.1:565161-574384 GCF_000442215.2 Lipotes vexillifer | reverse complement strand
CATTTGACACAGAAACGCTTTGACTGAACTAATGGCAGCAAAGATTAAAAACAAAACTGACGCTTTCCCTAAGTGAATTCTTCCTTATATTCTCAGCTGTTTTTGTGCCGGGATCTACCTGGGCTTTGGCAGCTACCCAAAGCCCACTTAACCTTTAGGTGTATTTAAAGGAAAACTTCCCTCGCCCTTACACCCATCAGTAACAGAGTGAGGACACTCAGGTGGCATGATTGGAATCAAGCTGAACTCACTTGGGGGATGAGACAGCAGGAGCGGATGGAGTCGTTGAAGCCCATCCACTGCTGGTAGTCAGGGTAGTCACCGCGCCGCAGGAAATACTGGTGGCCCTGGTAGTTGGGGCGCTCGTAGAGCATCCAGCAGCCGCTGTCCACCCGGACGGAGTTACAGCGACTGAAGTAGGGCTGCAGGTTGGGGCAGTCGCTGCTGCACTTGTAGCAGCGGCCCTGGAAGCCCCGGTCCTCATAGAAGGATCTGCAAAGGAAGTATAATTCAAAATTAAATCATTTGCTCCCCATAATAGATCTTGTATAGAGACATTTTCCCCTGCTCCATTTTATTTCACTTGTGTTCCGTTTACCTTCCCCATGGCTGGTTGACACGGATGGTGCGAGTTCAGTGTGATGGGGCCCCGCAGCGCAGCGGGTCTATATAGCAGGACGGCTGCTGTGTTGGCAAGCACAGCACAAAAGGGGCCCCGGGGGTGAGTAAGGGGATTTTATGGATCCCTTTCGCATGCCGCATTCAGTGGAAATGCCTGTCTAGTCTGCCCTCATTCTCTGGTATATTCTAACGCTGTCTGTTCGGGCTCTGGATGAGTCCCTAGAGTTGCTTTTATTTGGATTCTTACTGTTTTATAAATTTATCAGCACATCAGTCTGAACTTTTGACCTGAAACTCACGTCTCTATACATATGATTCATTTATGCCCTGTGTATTTGGGGGGAAAAATCCATGACTTTATGGAAGTGCCCCAGAATTCCAGAGGCTGTGAGTGAAGCAGAATGCCACAAGCACTGATTTTCCTGGACCACGGAGACCACTGTATCTTAAAACTGCTTTCTTCACAGGACTTGTCAATCCAGTACAGGACACAAATCTGGATTCTGATTTTTGCTAGTTTTGACAATGCTTTAAGGCATAGCTTTTAACTTCCTCTTTGGTGAGTACGCTTCATATAACTGGAAACCAGCCCCTCGTAGCCGACTTGTGATAAGAACCAAAAGAAAGGTTTTTATGACCATTGGGTTCAAGACTGAGAAGTATATTGCTTTATAGATTGCTTTCCCTTTACCAGGGGAAGGCGGTAAAGCCTCGTGGACTCAGAATGTCCACTTAGTAGCCACATGAACTTGGCAAGCCACACAACCTGTCAGAGCAGGAGTTATTTCATAATACTTATCTCATGGGATATAGTATGCTGAATGAGAGAGAGAGAGAGAGAGAGAGAGAGAGAAAGAAAGAAGAGAGAGAGAGAGAGAGAGAGAGAGAGAGAGAGAGAGAGAGAGAGAGAGAAAGAAAGAAAGAGAGAGAGAAAGAAAGAAAGACAAAGAAAGAGAAAGAAAGAAAAAAAGAAAGAAAGAAAGAAAGAAAAGAAAGAAAGAAAGAAGGGGCCTGCAGCCTCTAATATTTGAAAGCTGGTCTGGCCCTCAGAGCTAGGCCATATTTCCCTATTAGACATAAACAATCTCACAAAATACCAACTGAGGCAAGGTTACCCTGAGACCATGATGAAATGAGACAAAATAAGGCAATTTCGTAATTTTGTCTAAGCATAGGCAAAAACAAAGCGAATGTGCCACCCACAAAATACCAGACACAGGCCCTCTCTCAGCCAAAATGATTAACTGCTACTTCTATATCAATTGCAGCTTAATCCTTGTTTTTTGCTCCCTTCCCCATGAGTAGATCTATTAAGATATCCAAAGATAAAATTACCCTTGCTGTCTGACAACATCCAATTTAGTGAACTCCTGCTCTTTATTTTATTGTTTATTTTATGTTTTTTTGGCCACACCGCGCAGCATGTGGGATCTTAGTTCCCTGACCAGGGATTGAACCCGTGCCCCCTGCAGTGGAAGTGCAGAGTCCTAACCACTGTACCACCAGGGAAGTCCAACTTCTGCCTTTTTAGACACTTCCCCAAGTCACCCAACCAAAGTACAAGTCCTATCATAGTTCTTTCTAACCCTCTTACAGAGACAGTCCATGCTTCCCCATGGTGTATGTTCTCTCCGTCACTGTAACCAGTAACAAACCCCTTTGTTTCACAACAGGTGTGTCTGGTGGCTTTTGGCTAAAGGACATTGACCTGAATAAATGGGATTATGTGTTTAATGTGTTTGGCACATACTTGGCACAAATGAGCACTGAATAAACATTTGATATTAGTAATAGTGAGACATTATTAAGGATGACTTCAGCCCATTTGTCTCTCTCAAAAATGTTCAATCTTCCCAAAGATGCCTGAAAAATGTCTCCACCACAAAGCCATTTTGTGGTAAAAATGTAGATTTGGAAGGAACTTTAGAAATCATCTAGTGTTCTTCAAACTCCAGGGTGCATTAAGAATCACCTGTGCTTATTAAAAATGCTAATTGCCAGGCTCTACCCTCTTCTGAGATGCTGCATCATTAGATCTGGAAAGGACTCTAGGAATCTGTATTTTTAACTGGCAGCAGCAGGTTGTTCTTGACCAAACTTTGAAAAACACTACTCTGATTTATTCCTTCTTATTTTCTTTTCCATTCTTTTCCTTGTGTGTGTGTGTGTGTGTGTGTGTGTGTGTAGCTGATTTGCAGTGTTTTGTTAGTTTCAGGTGTAGCGATTCAGTTATACATATATTTATATGCTTTTCCCTTATGGGTTATTGAGTATAGTCCCCTGTGCTATATATGAGGTCCTTGTTGTTTACTATTTTATGTATAATAATGTGTATATGTTAATCCCAAACGCCTAATTTATCTCCCCGCCCCTCCGCCCTGCCATCCATCTTTACTTTTGTAATCTCACTAACTGGAAAAATGAACTGGCCCGTAAAGTTTACTCAATAAATGTCTGGGGGTTATGAACGTTATTCCCTCGTCTGAAATTCATCGTTGTAATAGTCCACGGGACCTCTTTCAAAGGCTCAGCACAACAGGCCTACGCACTCACATCAAAGTTCAGCATTTGCAACTTTCAATGTGTAGGATGACATAAGCACCCTGCATTTGATCTATTTAATGGGCATTTATAATAGGCGAGATGAGTAAGGAAAAGAGAGAAAACAGAACTGTGCTGTCCCCTAAGCCCTCTGCTCCTTGATAATTCTAATTTTATGTCTCCTGAGATGCCAAATTACTGTTACAACAGCAGTGTCCAATTCCAGAGTTTTGCTAGTGTCTGAGGTCCACTCAACTGTCGACCTTACTACCCACATGCTTGCTTCCTAGTATTGATAATTAACGTAGCATTTGTATCATATACGTGCTTGGTTAAATGAGAAGAGGTCATTTGGTTGGTGGCCATGTAGACCAAACTCTCCCAAACAGGGAGACTGGGTAAGGACCCGGAGATCACCATCATAGCACCAGCCTCTGGTTCTCTTTCTCGGCTTGTCTTTGATGGCCATTCATTAACTGACGTGAAGATAGGAAGCAATCATTGACCCACCTCTGCTTAACTCCTATGGCATTCCTCTTGGAACAAATGAATTTTCATGTTAAAAATGTGAAATAAAATTCATATTTTATGGGAAAGCAAGAAAAATTTCAACATAAAAATTCTTTTCTGCCCTTTGGCCTCTCCTCTCCCCCCGCGCATTGTGATTCTGCATTATACATCAACCAAACCTCCCTCATCATCAAGAATGCCTGCTCAACCATAAACAGCAACATTCTCCTAGCACCAAAAAGGCAACTCCTTAAAAGATAACATTCCCTCTTTTGGGTTTTCCTTTTTAAATATTTGTTTATTTATTTATTTATTTTTGGCTGTGTTGGGTTTTCCTTGCTGTGCGCAGACTTTCTCTAGTTGCGGCGAGCGGGGTCTACTCTTCGTTACAGTGTGCGGGCTTCTCATCGCTGTGGCCTCTCTTGTTGTGGAGCACGGGCTCTAGGCGTGCGGGCTTCAGTAGTTGTGGCTTGTGGGCTTCAGAAGTTGTGGCTCGAGGGCTCTAGAGTGTACGCTCAGTAGTTGTGGCACACAGGCTTATTTACTCTGCGCCATGTGGGATCTTCCCGGACCAGGGCTCGAACCTGTGTCCCCTGCATTGACATGTGGATTCTTAACCACTGTGCCACCAGAGAAGTCCAACATTCCTTCTAGAGCTTGTAAAGGGTCATGTGACCCACCACAATGGTGCTTAAATCTGGATTATGTAAACTGTCAATAATATGTCATTTAATGTACAGCCCTCTGTCTCAGAAAACTTATATATACACTGTGTCTTGACTTGTAACAGGCAGAACAGTTCTCAGAGCTTCCTGAGGTGCTCTTCCCAGGTTATAATCCTCAAATTTGGCTCGAATAAAATTTTCCAATTCTTTCTTAAATTGACTGATTAAATATTCATCGACAAGAACAATACATCTCAGGACTTCCCTGGTGGTCCAGTGGCTAAGACCGCACGCTTCCAATGCTGAGGGCCAGAACTTGAATCGTGGTCGGGGAACTAGATCCCACATGCATGTTGCAACTAAGAGTTCGCATGCTGCTACAAACAAGTCTGCATGCTGCAACAAACATCCCACGTGCTGTAACTAAGACCCCGCACAGCCCCAAATAAATAAACAAAAATAAAAATTAAAACAAAACAAAACAAAAACAATACGCCTTCTTGTTTAAGCAACAGGTGGTTGTGATGGTCAGTTTTGTTTTAATAAACCCACAAAGAAGAAAATTTGAACTCCAGAAGTCCAGAGGGGATGGAATAAGACACCTGCTTACATCAGGACCTACCCCTTGAAAATGCGGAAGGAAAACTGGAGAGGGGACCCATAGTGAGGCGAACATTTTGAGGGTGTAGCTCAATAGAGTGGGGTCTTGACACCTTTATGGAATAGCTGATACTTCAGTTTCTGTGCTTGGTGGAACTTTTATAAGGTTAGTCCAGAAGACACTGTGGCTTCAAAGGGAGAAAAGAGGAAAAAAAGGGAAGAAAAAGCTTTAAAATCTGGACTTATAACAAGCTAGGATATATAGGAAATACTAGCGTGTGTAGGGCATGTAGGCTGATACCAGGGTTATCTCAAATTGTTGGTTCATCTTCGTGGGGAGAAGGTTAGTGGGGTCCTGTAGGGTGTCCCTTCTCTGCTTTCACCTCAGACACTCATCTCTTCAAGGTCCCAGTGTTTAGAGAGAGGATAGAGAGAAGGAGGAAGGGTAGATTAGGAGTTAGTTTGGGCATAATATCTTCCCCCAGCCACTCCCCACTGTTGCCCTTGTCTTTAAGTTGGGATTAGAGGGTGGATTGCATTCTCTTTGCCTGTGCCCCAGGAAGGGAAGCAACTTGCAAACTTGATCAATGAGATCCATGGTCTCTAGTTTTATGTGCCTTCAGTTCAGGTGTTTCAGGATAATTTCCATGTCTGATGCGTGTGAGTTTATGCCTACTAGGCAAATAATGTAAAACTTGGCACTCCAAGAAGCTTTCAGCTTTCTCATTCATGTTTGCTGTATTATTATTGGCAAACAGAGGACCCTGGCTAATGTCTCCAGGAAGCCAACACTAATTTTGGGGGTTTAAAGGTTAAATAACTGAGATTTAGGAACAATTAATATGAAATAATATAAGAATCTATTTTCCAGGGAAGGAACCTTTATAAAGAGCCTTACCATGTGCCCCCGTTTGCCTGGAACGGTCCTGCTCCATGCCTCTTGCTCCAGTGTAATCCTTAATAGAACACACTCACTCTCAAAAATGACTGAGGATAAGCAACAAATTATATGTTTGTTCTGGTAATAGCCAATTGGGTGGTGGATATGGAGCCCTTGATGTGTGAGATGGAAGGAGAGTCTACAGAGAATGAACAAGCATGTGGGTACATCCAAGGACAGTGAAGAGGGGAGCAAGGAAGGGAAGGCCACCCAGCAGCAGGTTGGAGCTTGCAGACTAGAGCAGGGTCATCCAATATTAAACTTGATATTGTTGTGCTATTGTGATCTAAACTTGCATCGCTCCCCTCACAACCTCTATAACAAAGCTGGCTGCACACATTAATGCTTTATGTGAGAAATGGTTCAGGAGTTCAAGGAAAAGGGACTAAGTCTCCACTTTGGGTCAGTGTGGATCCACTCAATGACAAGGCAGGAGTTCAGAGTGGAGAGTAACTGGGAAAAGCATAAACAACTCGTCTCTTGTCCAGAATTCCCAGAAACATTGGGTATGTGTGTGTTGGAAGAAGTGGGTACATAAGTCTCCCACCTGCTGTGAGATGAGCTTTGAGCCATTTGTTAGAATCTCAAAGGATGGGGTACTTCAGATGAATTTTGACCTGAAGCTGTCAGCTTTACTGGGGAACTTTATAAGAAACCGTCCTGGGCTTCCCTGATGGCGCAGTGGTTGGGAGTCTGCCTGCCGGTGCAGGGGACACTGGTTCGTGCCCTGGTCCGGGAGGATCCCACATGCCGCGGAGCGGCTGGGCCCGTGAGCCATGGCTGCTGAGCCTGTGCGTCCGGATCCTGTGCCCCGCAACAGGAGAGGCCACAACAGTGAGAGGCCCGCGTACCGCAAAAAAAATAAGAAAGAAACAGTCCTACGAACCGTATTTAATTATCACAGGATGTTATTGAGGATGTTGTTTACTCAGTATCTTCTTTACTAGGACCCACAAGAAAATTTTCTTTTAGGTTTCAGTACTGGGAATGGTTAGGCTTGTCTTGAATAATTAATTGTCTTATGGACTCTGTCAGTCATGGAACTGATCATGTTTCCTTCTGTGTCTTGGCTGCTGGATCCAAATCTGGTTCTAACTTCAGCCACCAAAGTGCCTTTATAGCACCCAGTTTGGGCTCAAACTTCACTCCTGGCTCCACCTCTCTCTATCTCTCTCTTGTTTATCTTCTGACCCAATTTTTTTCATTCACCTATTTTTAATTTCTTTAATTTATTATGTTATAATTTTTATTAGTGACCTTAATCTATGTTTTTTTAAAAAAGAAAACAACTGAATCAAACAAGCAAACTTCTCCAGAAAATTTTAATGCCGTTTTTTGATTCAGTATTATTTTTCTTTATTATTATTATTATTTTGGCTGCATTGGGTCTTCATTGCTGCACGTGGGCTTTCCCTAGTTGTGGCCAGCAGGGGCTACTTCTCATTGTGTTGCCCAGGATTCTCATTGCGGTGGCTTCTCTTGTTGCAGAGCACGTGCTCTAGGCTCATGGGCTTCAGTAGTTGCAGCACGCAGGCTCAGTAGTTGCATGATGCGGGCCCTAGAGCGTGCAAGCTTCAGTACTTGTGGCATGCGGGCTCTAGAGCTCAGGCTCAGTAATTGTGGTACATGGGCTTAGTTGCTCCATGGCACGTGTGATCTTCTCAGCCCAGGGATTGAACCCGTATCCCCTGCATTGGCAGGAGGATTCTTCACCACTGCACCACCAGGGAAGTCCCTTATATTTTATATATGGTCACAGTACTTTACTCCTATTAAAATGATGGGAGGCAGGGACTTCCCTGACATTCTAGGAGTTAAGACTCCATGCTGCCACTGCAGGGGGTGTGGTTTCGATCCCTGGAGGGGGAACTAAGGCCCACATGCAGCGTGGCCAGAAAAAAAAAAAAAATGATAGGAGGCAGAGTTTTCCTATGTGCATATGGTTTTTGGAAAAAATCCTGAAAATTTTGTAGAAACACATATACCAAAGAGACAGTGAATTCTACTTGGAAATCTCATGGACGTATGAGGTATTGGAAATAGGATAAAAGGGATGGAGGCTCTTAGAAGGATAAGGAGTGTAGTAGGTGAGAGGACCAGTTCATTTATTTGTTTGTTTATGGAGCTAAAGTTAAGAGTCTAGATGAGAATGGCTTTCCTTATCAATTAAGACTTGGACTATATAGGGAAGATGGTGGGGATAACCTGGAGGGATAACTTGAGGTGTTTCAATAAGTACTTGTTTATTAAATATATCCTTGTAAGATTAACCACAAATGGGTTGAGCCAGTTGAACTGAACTTTGAGCCTACATGGCCTAGCCTTTAAAAGAATGCTGGCAATAATATCCTCTACTTACTTCCCCTTATAAGAGGTTGTTCCCCATCTTGAAAACATATGTTATGTCTGGCCAAGTGCCATTATTGCTTTTGAAGGCCTAATAGATTAAAAGAAAGGCAGGACCCTATTAGTGCCAGAAACACAAGCTAAATCTTTTATTAGATTCTAAAGGAGAAAAGTGGAGAATGAAAATACTTCAGTAAAAATCTGTCACCCGTCTTAGAGAACCAGCTTTGGCATTCATCGCCCCCCAGTCAAGATATCTCCTGTACTCCCCTGGCCTCAGGAGGTACTGCCTTCCTCTGTAGTTGGGCAGCTCGTAAAGGACCCAGGAGCCCTCCAGCACATTGAGGGAGTGGATCTCATTGAGGTGGAAGCGGTCCTGAAGAGAGAGACAATCATCTGTGATCTCTGACATTTGTCCTCTGAAGTCATCTCTCTCATAGATTCTCATTCTGTAAGTGCCAGAGTGCTAGGGTGGCAGACAGAGAAGAAAAAGTAAGTGAACACAAATAGAGAGAAATTAAAGTTCCCTTAGTCCAAGTCTGCTTTCACCACAACCATGTCGCAGAGTTAAAGAGCCTTCCTGGCCCCCAACGCCCACCCTTGAATCTCATGGTGGATGGGCTAAGTTAGGAACAGAACTTAGCAGCTCTTCAACTGCTATGCACCAGTCTCTGTCCTTGGGAATTTAGGTTTGTCTAAAATAAAATTGATCATTTTAGTGCTTCTTATTAGAGAACGTCCCTCTCAAAGGAGAAAAGTGAGCATCACTGGAAAGTGAAGCCTCATTTGATATATTACCCTTGTTATAAAGGAATCAACATTTAGCTATTTTCTGTAGGACTAATGTTTTGGTTTCCATGCATGCTATGGATTATTAAGCCCTTGTAAAAAAGTAAGATGACACATCTTCCCTACCTCTGTTTTCATAACTTCATTTTCAGTTCAAATTTCCACCTATGTGACTCTTAAGCTTCCTTTCTGGCCTCCTACCTTCACTTGC
>NW_006790338.1:529089-565019 GCF_000442215.2 Lipotes vexillifer | reverse complement strand
CAGGAATGGTCTTCTTGCAGCTCTGTCTGGATGACACCGTATCTCATGCTCCCGCACTTCTACACATTCGTCTAAGAACTCTTCCATCACTCTCTAGGAAAGTCTGAATCTCAGACTTTAGTTTTGGATGTGGCCTTTCCTCTAATTTCTACCTCTAGGTGAGCTAATAGGTACTGCCTACAAAATCAGAATAGAAGCCAGGGTGCCTGTCTCCTCTAGGAGGATAATCAAATAGAAAAGTAAGCCAAAGCAAGCAAAAGTATTTTTATCAATTAAACAGAACCAGATTATATTTATAAGTTGTGATATATTGGATTTCTGAGTTGATATGGCTTGCAATGACCACTTTAAGAAATTATATCTTGGAGTGGGAGTTTAGGGTTAGCAGAGGCAAACTATTCTATATAGGATGGATAAACAAGGTCCTACTGTACAGCCCAGAGAGCCATATTCAGTATCCGGTGAAAAACCATAATGGAAAAGAATATAAAAAACAGAATGTATGTATGTATAACTGAATCACTTTGCTGTACAGCAGACATTAACAGAACATTGTAAATCAACTATACTTCAGTACAAAAAAAAGAAATTATATCTAACAGATGATAACTTCAGTCTCTTCTATGATGTGCTTTCTGTTAATGAGTCTTTTCATTTTTGATTCCGTTTAAAACATGAAAAACTGGGAATATGTGATTTTAAAAAAACCACCAGAGTTCATGAAGAATGGCTTGCTCTCTGGGACACGCTTCTAGAATGGACTGCATGCACTGAGCTCACTCCCCCTTTCTGCTCTCCAGTTGGAACCATGTAGTTGAAGGATGACAGTTTTTAATGGCTTTGATTTCCAAAGAGAGGAAGGCAAAGACAGAGCCACACTCACCAGGGGGATGAGGCGGCAGGAGCAGACTGAGTCGTTGAAGCCCATCCACTGCTGGTAGTCGGGGTAGTCGCCGCGCCGCAGGAAATACTGGTGGCCCTGGTAGTTGGGGCGCTCGTAGAGCATCCAGCAGCCGCTGTCCACCCGGACGGAGTTGCAGCGGCTGAAGTAGGGCTGCAGGTTGGGGCAGTCGCTGCTGCACTCGTAGCAGCGGCCGTGGAAGCCCCGGTCCTCGTAGAAGGTGATCTGCAAAATGGAAGATGTGGAAGCATGAAGCGATTTGCACCCCCGCTGAAGATGTCGCGACCCGGCAAAGGTTAAGCATCAGGTACCCAGCACTTACCTTTCCCATTTTGGAGAGAGGAAGCAGGAGGTGTTCGCTGAATGCTGTGTGCGACTAGGGGGGGGACCGCTGTATAAATAGCAGCCCTGACTGCTGCCTCTGCAGGAAATCACACAAAAGGAGCCCATTTCGGTGAGTAAGGGGATTTGCAAGCTCTCCGCCCTCCCTCCCCCTGGTCACTGCGGTTAGCTGAATGTTTACTCTTATTCTTTCTGGTAGGTTCGGGTTGTTCTAATTCACAAAAGCTTTGTTCCCACCAAAATGAAAAGTCTTTAACGTAGACGGATGAGCGAAATTCTATCCCCATGCTTTTATTTTATAGCCTAGTCTGCTTAATTGACTCCTTAACGGTAATTAAACCAAACCGTGTGTTCTGCTCAGGCACTGGTGTTTAAAAACAAAACAAAACCAAAATACTTCTTGAAAACCAGAATTTAAATAATAAGAAATCTTAAGGAAGAGGGAATCAAGTAATCTGTGAAAATGCTTTGAAAAGCGTAAAGCGTAATTCAAATTCCAGATTCTGTGATTGAAAGCAGATTGCTGTGGCCTTCCTTTCTCACATCTCCCTTGGAGCCAGCATCCTTCCTTCTGCTGGTGCTGCCCAGAGACTTGCTCGCTCTTTGGGGTCCCTGGCCTCCTTCAAATGTCCTAAGATCTATCTTTTCTCTTCACCCTGATAAACTCTTGTTCACTTGGTAAGGGTGATTTGAGTTAGTGTAAGGAGTAATGTAGAAACCCTCAAGGTACAACACCCTCTACTTCCTCAGACTTTTGAGATGCTAGACAGCACCAGACAACAGAGCATCTTGATACCAGGCCCAACAACAGAGTATCTTGATAGTATGGATTTCACAGTGTGATATGGGGACCTCTAAGGTCCCCAAGACACTTTCAAGGGGTTCATATGGTCAGAACAGTTTTCATAACAATACCAAGATGTTATTTGCCCTTTTCACTCTTATTCCTTCATAAGTGTACGGTAGAGTTTTTCCAGAGGCTATATGACATTAAAGAGATTTGGTAAAATGTAAAGCAATTCCAGTCTTTTCATTGTTTTTGCTTTGGAAAGTATGGTTATTATTCATAAAATGTTATTTATGTTAACATGTAATAGGTTTACTACCTAAGGCTCTTCCTATAAAAAGGGGAACCCACAGTGAGTAGGAGTCCCTCTATTGGAATAGAAGCAACACAGTATCCAGCAGATACCCAGGCCCTGACATGACCCTCCATGGGACGATAAAGAGTATAGGTGGCTACAGGCTGGCCCCAGTCTGTTTCATAGCCTATGTCATGTGACATGGTAGAATTCATCCTGACCTCTTGCAAAACTGGTGGCAGCACTAACAGAGCCCTGAGGCAAACAATTATATTAAGACATTTTAGGGATCAAATAAAATACCAGAAATAAAGCAGGCCGTCCCTCGGTATCCATGGGATTGCTTCCAGAACTCCTGTGGATACCAAAATCTGCAGATGCTCAAGTCCCTTATACAAAATGGAGTAGTATTTGCATATAACCTACACAATCTTCCCATATACTTTAAATCATCTCTAGATTACTTATAGTACCTACTACAATGTAAATGCTGTGTAAGTAGTTGTGAATACAGTGTAAATGATATGTAAATAGTTACCACCCTCTAGGTGGTCACAAAGCACCGAGCTGATCTCCCTGTGCTATGCGGCTGCTTCCCACAAGCTATCTATTTTACATTTGGTAGTGTGTATATGTCAATGCCACTCTCTCACTTCATCCCAGTTTACCCTTCCCCCTCCCCATGTCCTCAAGTCCATTCTCTAGTAGGTCTGTGTCTTTATTCCTGTCCTGCCCCTAGGTTCTTCAGAACCTTTTTTTTTTCGTATTCCATATATATGTGTTAGCATACGTATTTGTTTTTCTCCTTCTGACTTACTTCACTCTTTATGACAGACTCTAGGTCCATCCACCTTGCTACAAATAACTCAATTTCGTTTCTTTTTATGGCTGAGTAATATTCCATTGTATATATGTGCCACATCTTTATCCATTCATCTGTCGATGGACACTTAGGTTGCTTCCATGTCCTGGCTATTGTAAATAGTGCTGCAATGAACATCGTGGTACATGACTCTTTTGGAATTATGGTTTTCTCAGGGTATGTACCCAGTAGTAGGATTGCTGGGTCATATGGTAGTTCTATGTTTAGTTTTTTAAGGAACCTCCATACTGTTCTCCAGAGTGGCTGTATCAGTTTACATTCTCACCAACAGTGCAAGAGGGTCCCCTTTTCTCTGCACCCTCTCTAGCGTTTACTGTTTGTAGATTTTTTGATGATGGCCATTCTGACCGGTGTGAGGTGATACCTCATTGAAGTTTTGATTTGCATTTCTCTAATGATTAGTGCTGTTGAGCATTCTTTCATGTGTTTGTTGGCAATCTGTATATCTTCTTGTGAGAAATGTCTATTTAGGTCTTCTATCCATTTTTGGATTGGGTTGTTTGTTTTTTTGATATTGAGCTGCATGAGCTACTTGTATATTTTGGAGATTAATCTTTTGTCAGTTGCTTCGTTTGCAAATATTTTCTCCCATTCTGAGGGTTGTCTTTTCATCTTGTTTGTGGTTTCCTTTGCTGTGCAAAAGCTTTGAAGTTTCATTAGGTCCCATTTGTTTATTTTTATTTCCATTTCTCTAGGAGGTGGGTCAAAAAGGATCTTGCTGTGACTTATGTCATAGAGTGTTCTGCCTATGTTTTCCTCTAAGAGTTTGATAGCCTCTGGCCTTACATTTAGGTCTTTAATCCATTTTGAGTTTATTTTTTGTATATGGTGTTAGGGAGTGTTCTAATTTCATTCTTTTATGTGTAGCTGTCCAGTTTTCCCAGCCTGGTTTAGTGTCTTCAACAAGGTAATAAGCTTAAGGGTAAGGGCCATGTCACACTTCTCTATCCCCCATGATTATTTACCAATTAATTATATGGATAGAGTCCTGGAAATAAGAAAAACAGTTAAGCAAGTGATGCCCATTTTATTGCAAATTATTCTGATTTTATTTTGGAAAACAATAACTCGCCGACATGAGGTCACCTATGTGGATGTCCAGAGACACAGCCATCATTTTCTCCCACTCAGTCCTCTACCACGTCCCCTGGTTCTGATAGCCTCCACTCCTGTCTGGTCCTTGGTGACCTGGGAAAACTTGAAGGGAGGTAAAAATGGGCAGGCTGGTGTAGGCTGGCAGCAGGGAGGCCTTCCTGAGGGGAGGGGAGGTGTTAGAGCACCACTAGAGCTCTCCCGTGAAGGTCTCAGAACTTACCTTTAACTTCTAAAGGAGAGCAGCAGGAGAGATGGCCTGAGAAAGAGAACAAGAATGAAAGAAAAGGTGATGAGCAACATTTTTGTGAAGAAAAATAATGAGATTCCCAGCCACTTGTTTGCATTTTAGAAGATGGATGGGTCAATGGAATAAGACATTGGGTCCCGGATGCTGCAACACATGCTTTGTTCTGTCTCTTTGTAGTATCAGCCAACACCCCAGTCTAAAATATGTTGGAGATTAAGGGACTGAGCCAATGAGCCTTTTAGAACAAATATTTGAATACCAAGTTTAAAGTTATATACAAGTTTTTTCTTTTTCCTTTAAAAAGAACTGCAAAACTTGTTTTAAAAAAGACAGGTCTTATTTAAATTTTAAAAAATTAAAAAAAAACATTTAAAGTTCTTTAGGAACTCACGGTTAAACAAACTCGTATATCAAAATACATAGACTTGTGTGTCAAAATATTTGAATGGATCTAATATAACCCTGGTTTCTTCCAAAAACAAAATAGTTCATTTAAGAGCCATTAAGGGACTTCCCTGGTGGTCCAGTGGTAAAGAATCCGCCTTACAATGCAGGGGTTGTGGGTTTGATCCCTGGTCAGGGAACTAAGATCCCACATGCCGTGGGGCAACAAAGCCCGTGTGCCACAACTACTGAGCTCGTGTGCCTCAGCTAGAGAGCTCGTGTGCCACAACTACAGAGCCCACGTGCCCTGGAGCCTGTGTGCCACAACTAGAGAGAAGCCCGTGTGCTGCAACGAAGAGCTCTCTCATGCCTCAACTAAGACCCACCAGAGCCAAAAATAAATAAAAATAAATAATAAATAAATAAATATATTTTTTAAAAAGCTATTAAAGTTACCTGAGGCCTGTTAGAAGGTTCTGGGGAAATAGTTCATTACCCTCCCTGCCTCCCTTCCCCCATACCAATGTTTTAGTTTGTCAGCTGGGTTTTCCTGAAGCGTTTGCAGACTTCTTTCTCTGGTAACCACTTATGTGTCTCCCAGATGAAACCTCTTGAGTTCATCAGCACATCATTGACATGACCCTGCTGAAGGAAACCACATCTGCTCTCACTGAAGTAGGTAGGATTGAACCTGTAGCAAACTTTACAGCACTCACTTGGCTCATGATGATGGAAATAATAATAGTTAATAATGACAGCCTACTGTATGCAGAGTGTTTAGTGTGTTCTAGACATTGTACCAGGAATCTTATATAGAGTACATCATGTAGCTAACACAGCACAATTATTATCAGTACTTCCCCAAATATTTGAGAGATCCAGGGCAAGAGCATAAATAGAGGCCCCCTCCACCACCCCATGGACCGCCCTCCTCCCTTCTCACTCCCTCACATGTCCAAGCTCCATCCACATGCTCCGCGCCCCCCAATCCCGACCATGCCCCCCAAACAGCTGTCCTTTGAGTACCAGTGCCCTTGGGGGGGTGAGTGAAGACTCTCGCTTAGATTTTGGAAGCAAGGGTGTAAATGGAGGAAATTCTGGAGCTCCAGGTATAGGGAGTGTGGTCTAGAAGACATGTGGGCATGTCCCTGTTGTTCCACACATTCCTGTCCTATGGGGAAGATTGTATCTGGAGGAGGCCAGAGGAGGCTCTCTGAACACCCATTCCAGGCCAGGGTCCCCAGCTGACCAAGTCTAATCACATACTGATCACTATGAGAAACAAATTCAAAAAGGTACACACAGCTAGTAAGTAGAGGCACTGGGAACTGAACTCAGGTCTGTCAGCCTTGAAGGCCTAAACGACTTGTTTCTGCATTAACAATGACTTGTTTTAGAGGTTATGTTTCCAGATGTGCATAGTTTATATTTTCCCTAATTACACACTTCTCATAGTAGGTTCAATGTTGTTCTTTTTTTTTTTTACTTTGTAAAGGGCCTAGCACCAAAGTAGCACCAAAGTAGCCTGTTCTCCCTACCAACCTTGAAAATATTTGGCTTTAACAGGAATTCTGGTAAATTCTAGTGGATTCTTCAATTGACTGATTGCTGCCAGGCTGATTTCTTCAGCTTGGCTCTAGGATCTCAGCATTAACTGACTGCAAAGGGTTCCTAAATCCCTGCGTCACTGATTTGTGTGTAGCCTTCTAAGACAGCAGTAATGGGTTACTATTAAAAGGACATTGAGGATGTTCACATTTCCTTGAATTAGAGAATTTTATTTACTTTGCCCCCCTCCCTTTTTCATGAAGTCCATGTATATAGCATAACAAGGTAAAACTGATGGAGGGATGACTACTACTTATTGAGCTTCTTTACAGGAAGCTCAATTTATTCTTTACAGGAAGCTCATTTATTCCTCATAAGAACATGCAAGTGGGAAAACTGAGGCTTAGGGAGCATAAGTAACTTGCTCAAGGTCACACAGCCATTAGGCGGTCAAGCCAGAAACCATGTCCATAGACCTCAAGGCCTACATTGGTAACCATTGAGATGCTCTACCTTGAAACCTAATACAGTCTTAAAGAATCAGAGCTGCAAGGAAACATGGAGCTCCTCTTGTCCACACCCCTTATTTTATAGAGAAGAAAACTTGTGGCACACTGAGCTTTCTTAGATAAAAGGCTGTTTTCTAAACCCCTAAGTTCACTAGATTAAAGCAAAACAAAACAAAACCTCAGGTTAAAATCATTTTCAGTGAGACGACTCACCTGGGTTTTCCTTTTCTTAAAAAAAAGCAGAGCTCATATTTCATTAGTCACCCAACAAAGGACAACACACTAGCGGCAAAACAACAAATCTTTCTGTATATTTGGTATTGGTAAGAGCCACAGCAGTTTAATAATATGTGTATCTTCATATTTATATGAAGATTTATAATTTATACCATATGTTCCTTCAGCAAGAAGGAATCTTATTTATTACTTAAGGTTATGTGCCGGGCATTATTATTTTTAAACAGCTTTGTTGAGATATAATTCACATACCATATAGTTTACCCATTTAAAGTGTATAATTCAGTGGTTTTAGTATAGTGACAGTTATGTGCAGCCATCACCACAGTGAATTTTAGAGCATGCTCATCCCACAGGGAGAAGTCCTGTACCCTTTAGTTTTCATTCCTTTATCCACCCATCCCCCATACCTAAGCAACCCATGAATCCACTTACCGTCTCTAGATTTGCCTATTCAGGTTATTTCATATAAATGAATCCTATAATATGTGGTCTTATGTGACTGGCTTCTTTCACTTAGCCTAATGTTTTCAAGGTTCATCCATGTTGTAGCATGTATCAGTACATCATTCCTTTAAATGGCCAAATAATATTCCATTGTTTGGATATATCACATTTCATTTGTCCAATCATCCACTGATAGACATTTGGGTTGTTTTCACCTTCTGGCTACTGTGAATTGTGCTGCTATGAACATTCATGTATACGTTTTTTAAATAAATTTATTTGTTTATTGGCTGCTTTGGATTTTCATTGCTGGGCGCGGGCTTTCTCTAGTTGCGGCGAGCGGGGGCTAATCTTCGTTGCAGTGCGCACACTTCTCTTTGTGGTGGCTTCTCTTGTTGCAGAGCATGAGCTCGAGGCATGTGGGCTTCAGTAGTTGTGGCACATGGGCTCAGTAGTTGTGGCTTGTGGGCTCTAGAGTGCAGGCTCAGTAGTGGTGGCGCATGGGCTTAGTTGCTCCACAGCAAGTGGGATCTTCCTTAATCAGGGCTTGAACCCGTGTCCCCTGCATTGGCAGGCAGATTCTTAACCATTGCACCACCAGGGAAGTGCCCATGTATACATTTTTGTTTGAATACCCATTTTCAATTCTTTGGAGTATAAACATCAGAGTGGAATTGCTGAGTCATATAACTCTATTTAACTATTTGAGGAAATACCAAACCATTTTCCATGGTGGCTGCAACATTTTCCATTCCCACCAGCTATTCATGAGAGTTCCAATCTCTCCACGTCCTTACTAACATTTGTTATTTTCTGTTTTATTTTTTCCTAAAATTATTATAACCATCCTAGTGGGTATTAAGTGCTACCCCACTGTGGTTTGATTTGAATTTCCCTAATGACTAATAATGCTGAACATCTTCAGTAGCTTCTTGGCTATTTGTATATCTTCTTCATAAAGATGTATATTCAAATCCTTTGCCCATTTTTAAATTATGTTGTTTATCTTTCTGTTGTTGTTTTAAGAGTTTTTATATATTCTGGATACTAGACTCTTACCAGATAAAAAGTTTGTAAATATTTTCTCCCATTCAGTTGGCTGTCTTTTCACTTTCTTGATAGTATCCTTTGATTCATAAAAGGTTTTAATTTTGATGAAGTCCAATTTATTATTTTTATTGTTGTTGCTTTTGCTTTTCATCATATGTAAGATATCATTGCCTAATAAAATATCACAAAGATGGGGCTCCCCTGGTGGAGCAGTGGCTGAGAGTCCACTTGCCGATGCAGGGGACGTGGGTTCGTGCCCCGGTCCAGGAAGATTCCACGTGCTGCGGAGTGCCTGGGCCCGTGAGCCATGGCCGATGGGCCTGCACGTTTGGAGCCTGTGCTCTGCAACGGGAGAGGCCACAACAGTGAGAGGCCTGCATACCGCCAAAAGAAAAAAAAAAAAAAGATGTATGTCTCTGTTTTCTTCTAAGAGTTTTATAGTTTGAGTTCTTTGATTTATTTTGAGTTAATTTTTATATGTGGTATGAAATGAAGGTCTAACTTTATTCTTTTGCATTTGGATATCCAGTAGTCCCAGCACCATTTGTTGCAAAAGCTATTCTTTCCCCATTGAATGGTCTTAGCACCCTTGTCAAAAATCAGTTGAGCATAGACATATGGGTTTATTTCTAGACTCTCAAGTCTATTCCATTCATCTTTATGTCTACCCTGTGCCAGTACCCTGTTGTCTTGATTACTGTTGCTTTGTTGTAAGTTTTGAAATTAAGAAGTGTGAGTACTCCTACTCTGTTCTTTTTTCAAGAATGTTTCGGCTATTGTGGGTCCCTTGCAATTCCATATGAATTTTAAAATTAGCTTTGCAATTTCTATAAAGAAGTTAACTGGGACAGAGCACTATTTTTGCTTATGTAAATTTGTGAAAAGAATTAGCATCTGGGAGAGCAGCTCTACTCTAGTGGAAAGAAATGTCAGAGGTATGCAGGATAATAAATATTCTTACTTCACTCTGCATAGTTGAGTCTTCCATAATTGAATCTTGATAAAAGTTCATACTGGAGTCCAAAATAAAGATGACTATACTGTACTGTTGAATTTGAAGAAACCCTGAGAATACATTAATTTCTTACATTTATATTTGTGCATACATTTAAAGATAACAAAGTGTGTTCACAATCTTTCCCCAGCTTTTCATCTTAGTTATTCTGGAAATTAGTGAGACAGGAATTTATTATCACCTGTAGTTTTCAATAAGGCAATTTAGGCACAGAGAGAATAAGAAATGACTTGCTCAAAGAGATAAGCTAGGAAGTGGAGTAACCAACCATCCTAGTTTACCTGAGACTGAGGGGCATTTTATTAGTAAGTAGCAGAGGCAGGATAACAGCTCAGGCCCTTTAACTCTTTTTTAAAATAATTAATTAATTAATTAATTAATTTTTGGCTGAGTTGGGTCTTTGTTGCTGTGTGTGGGCTTTCTCTGGTTGCGACAAGCCCCAGGTCCTTTAACTCTTAATTTAACACTTCTCCCAGATGACCTCATCATGCGTACTTGACCTTCTCTACTTTGGGAATTCCGCTTAAAACTTCTCTTTTCACTCAGCTTTTCTTAACTAATCTTATCTGAAACTTCAGCTGCCCTAACCTCTCCAGCAATCCTTTGTCTTTGGTATCCCAGCCACAACTGGTTCTATATTTTCTCCTGTGTGTGGGTTTCATAGTTTTTCATTATGTTTCTTTCCTCTCTCCCTCAGATCATGGGTCATAGAGGCAGACAGTGTTTCTCCCTCCTTTCCGTGACATGAGTGGGGACTTCATAATTACTGCTGCCTGACCAGCAGGAAGTAAGTAGACATTCAAGACACTTGACCTTCAGGGTCAGATAAGTTGCCAAGGGTCACCATTTATGAAAATTCAGTTATCATGTAAGATGAACAAGAATCACTTAGTGCCAGGAACACAATCTGTATATTTAGTGCAACTCTATGTGGATTATAATAAGAAAAAGCCAGCCTAGTACAAATCGATGACACATCTCAGAGAGCCGACTTTGGCATCCAGGCCTCCCTGGTAGTGGTAGCTCCTGTAGTCCCCCGGCCTCAGCAAGTACTGCCACCCCTGGTAGTTGGGCATCTCGTAGAGGACCCACCAGCCCTCCAGCATGTGGAGTGAGTGGAGCTCATTGAGCTGGAAGTGGTCATGCATGCAGGAGCAGTTCTCTGTGAGCTTGGACACCAGGCCTCCGTAGCCATGTCTCTCATACAGCTTTATCCTGTGAGAGCTAGTCTGTTGTGACAGTAAACCAAAGATGAAAAATAAGTTGTGGGCATCCTTGATGTCAGTAAAAGTGACTCAATCAGCCTGCAGCTTCATGAAGCAGGGTTTTCAAACCATCCTGTCATATATGTATCCTTTCCTTACATGGTTGGTCTAACAAATTAGGGAGAATATTAAAATAAAACTGACCTGACCAGTGGCCTATCCTGTGGAAGAAACAAGAATTGAAATAAAGTCAATAAAATGGATTGTTTTGTAAAAAAACAAAACCAAACTGTCACAACTGTATTTAGTTGAGTCTGCAGAGAGAATTTTAACTCCCTTTACCATTATGACTGTGTATCACTGAATCCTATCAAGCTTGGTTTTTGGTTTTTTGGTTTCTTTGTATTTGTTTTAAATTGGAGTATAATTGCTTTACAACGTTGTGTTAGTTTCTGCTGTAGAAAAAAGTGAATCAACTATATGTATACATATATCCCCTCCCCCTTGAGACTCTCTTCCCCCGCCATCCCACCCCTCTAGGTCATCACAGAGCACTGAGCTGAGCTCCTCAAGCTTGTTTTTAAATATTTTTATTTTGGAATTTATTTATTTAATTTATTTATTTTTGGCTGTGTTGGGTCTTTGTTGCTGCACGAGGGCTTTCTCTAGTTGCGGTGAGCAGGGGCACCTCTAGGCATGCGGGCTTCAGTAGTTGTGGCATGTGGGCTCAGTAGTTGTGGCTCAAGGGCTCTAGAGCGCAGGCTCAGTAGTTGTGGCGCATGGGTTTAATGGCTCTGCAGCATGTGGGATCTTCCCGGACCAGGGCTCGAACCCGTATCCCCTGAATTGGCAGGCAGATTCTCAACCACTGCGCCACCAGGGAAGCCCCTCAAGCTTGTTTTGAAGTCACTTTTGCACTCATCATTTACAACAATTCATATTTACTCTGAGTCCACATGTCCGACATTTTGCCAAGTCACTTGTAGGTTGAGTTTCTTGCCTCAAAGAAATTTCTATCTTATTTGTACCTCTTTTTGCATCTGCAAATTTCTGCAGCCGAATTTTGGTTTCACTTCTTGAATCTGCTTGTCACGACACATAATTTGGTGTCATCAGAAAGTAGAAATACAAATTCCACATGATTAAAAAACATTAAGCAGCATTTTGGATTCCCATGAAATCCTAATTAATGATCTTTTTCTGACCCTTGTAAAAAACTAGTTGATAATGACTGCTGAATACAAGGAGCTACCTGCAAGCGAAACATATTGTTCTAGTTTCTAGATCCGTAGGTCATAAAGAAGGTATTGAAAATAATCGCCAATACAGTCAGAATACATTATACTTATGTTGTTCTCCCATAGTCTGTCAGTGTTCATTAAGAAATAATGATCTAGACAGATTTTTTTCTTTACTGAACAAGGTAGTTTTTATTTAGAAATTAGGGATCAGCTAGATACTTCCAAATTCAACTTTAGAAGCTATATTGTTGTGATTTCTTGTGCCTAAAAACAATCTGCCCATTTTTAATGCTTTATTGAAATGAGTTTAAATATTTCCATATGAGAGCATAGTAAAGGCAATCAATTTTTTGTTAAATGCTTGAGAGTTGGGCTTTGCTATTTCACTGTGAACACTAGTCCTGAGTTGAAACAAACTGACTTTTATAAACAGGAATTTATGGCCATGGATCAGTGATGCTTTCACATGAGTCATGTTGAACTAAGACTCACGTAAGGAATTGTGTGGCAGGGGCGGACGGAGTCGTTGAGGCCCATCCACTGCTGGTAGTCGGGGTAGTCGCCGCGCTGCAGGAAATACTGGCAGCCCAGGTAGTTGGAGCGCTCGTAGAGCATCCAGCAGCCGCTGTCCCCCCGGATGGAGTTGCAGCGGCTGAAGCAGGGCTGCAGGTTGGAGTGGTCGCTACTGCACTCGTAGCGGCGGCCCTGGAAGCCCCGGTCCTCGTAGATGGTGATCTGCAGGTGGAAAGCAAGGTGACAGCAGGAAGTCAGCTGGGAGGTACATCCCCCCCCCCCACCCCACAGTAGACACCCAGCAGGCACGCTGTGGTGTATGTTTATGTAGGAAAAAAAAGATTATAACAGTGTATGTATAAGCCCAAATGTCAATCAATCATGGTTATCAATGAATGGCAAGATTATAGGTCTTAATTTTATGTTTTTATTTCTCCTTTTTGTTGTTTTCAATTGCTTTAATTTTTTGTTATATAAATATATATTACTTTCATGAGATGAAAAAATAAAATCAATTTGTAAATGTATAACTTTGAGTTACTGGTGAAAAGCAGCAAATTTTGTAAATAGCCACATTTTGTCTTGAGATTAAACACTTCTCCTTGGGCTAAAAAGCAAGAGGTCTCCCAAGACTCTCTGAGATGCTCCAGGAGTAGGAAAATATACAGAATCCTCCCATTCCCCTCTCCCCTCAACCCAGCTTCTAGGGATGCTTTTTGTTTTCAAAACTAGCATCATGTGGACCTAGAGTCTGTCATACAGAGTGAAGTAAGTCAGAAAGCGAAAAACAAATGCCGTATGCTAACACATATATATGGAATCTAAGGAAAAAAAAAGAAAAGAAAAAAATGGTTCTGAAGAACCTAGGAACAGGACAGGAATAAAGACACAGACATAGAGAATGGACTTGAGGACACGGTGGTGGGGGGAGGGTAAGCTGGGACAAAGTGAGAGAGTGGCATGGACATATATACACTACCAAATATAAAACAGATAGCTAGTGGGAAACAGCCACATAGCACAGGGAGATCAGCTCGGTGCTTTGTGACCACCTAGAGGGGTGGGGTAGGCAGGGTGGGAGGGAAACACAAGAGGGAGAGGATGTGGGGATATATGTATATGTATATGTATAGCTGATTCACTTTGTTATACAGCAGAAACTAACATGACATTGTAAAGCAATTATGCTTCAATAAAGATGTTAAAAAAACCCAAAAACTAGCCTTGTGATTTTCCTGAGTTTTCCCTCCCTGAAGCAACACTGTTTCATAGGACGCAGGTGACTGCTTGAAAGCTTTTCCCATCGCTGCCAACCTATTGATTTAGAAGCGCTCTTCAGATATTCAGGGGTAGAGGATGACCCCAATCCCCAACTCTTTTGTCATCCCATGTGTATGTAGAAAGATGAAATCAAACACCTTCATGGTTCATGACCCCTGGAGGGACATCCACCTACAGCTGGCAATATGTCCACAGTGCATTTGTGAAAGTCCTCAGGCAGCATGTAAAGAAAATGTGCAGATGCTAAGAGGAGAGAAATTAATAGCCACAAAGAAAAAATGTTCTGCTGCAAGTAGCAGAGCTAGACAAAAGAAAACTGGGCAGAGTCCTGTCAAGTTAGACAGTATACCCAGGGACCAGAGGATATACCTAATGTGGCAGGTGTACTGGTAAACTTCAGTTACAGCTGTAATTGAACCAGCGTGGAAAAGGCTGCCTTGGTCTCCCCAGCTACAAAACCACATCGGAATACACCACCATTTTCAGCAAAAGTCAACAAATCACTCACCAGTTTTGGCACATGTTAAAGAAAACTGTTCTGCAGAAAGGTGACATATCAAAACCTTAAGGTGGTATAATTTATACTTACATTCATTTGGTCAAATTGTTACTACATGTATTTATAAGCTCAACTGTGTGCCTAATCAGAATTTTGCAAATGTGTTGAAAGACCAGGTCATTTTCATTTCCTAGTAGTCCTTATATTCTACTGAAAGAAAGCCTGGACCTGTTTTTCTTTTAAGGCTTTATTGAAATGAGTTTAAATATTTCCATGTGAGAACATAGTAAGGGCAATCGATGACAGGTTAATTTAATGTGGATTGAAACTTTGGAAAACTGCCTCCTACTCCACCATTCTGAAATGTTCAGTGCTAAACATTTGTAAAATGTCCTACAAAGCCAGTCTGCTCTGACACAGAAATAGTGTATATTCTCCAAATCCCCCAACCAACAATCTTCTAGTCATAATGAAGTAACATAAGATACATGTTTTTTTAACCACAATATGGCCAAACAATGTGATTCTAAGAAAGCTCAACACGCTGAATAACACATCAATGCACTTTGTATCAAAAGCTAATTGCAAAGAAAAATATGCCAGCAAGAGTTGCAATTTTAAGATGATGCAGAGACTTTTCTTCTCCCAGAGACTTTATTACGAACTCCCATGGTGCAATTCCAAGTTTCTAAGTGACCTGTAGAATAAAAAGATAATTTTTGTATCAAGCACATCAATTTAACATGGACACAGATATTAGCTCTCAATCTATAGGGAGTTAAGGTCAAATATCAGATACCAAATTACTGACAAAGATGAATTAAAATAAAAGTGGGTGCAAAAGAATTTCCATGGAATTTTTCTCAGACATTTGGAAATTGAGTTATATTTCTCAATTGAATACAATATATGATCCCACACAGGGAAAAATATATAAAAAAGGACAGTATTGGTCAATTGGCAAAATTGATACCTGTATGGTAAAGTATCAATGTTAAATTTTCTGAAGTTGATAACCGTCCTGTGGTTATTTAAGAGACTGACTTTATTCTTAGGAAATACACTGTGAAGTATATAGGGGTAAAGTGATACGGTGTATATAACTTCAGGTGGCTTAGAAAAAGTTATATATCTATATACTGAGAGAAAGAGAAACAAAGAAAGAAGAGAATAAAAGAGTGGGACAGAGACAGAGAGAGAAAAATGGTAAAGATAATGAAGCAAAATGTTATGGTAACAATTAGCAAATCTGAGTAAAATTGTATATGAGAGCTCTTTGTACTATTTTTGCAACTTTTCTCTAAGCTCGAAATTATTTCCAAATTAAAAAAAATAATAAAAATAATACTTCTTTTCACTAACCATGACCAAGGCAAATCATTTCTTTGCCCCTTAGCAGTTGTGTATTGTGCCTGCACCATACTATTTTGAATTTCTTATATATTGCTTTGAATTTATACTCATATTGCCCTCTTTCCATTTCTAATAGAGAAGTGTTAGTCTCCAACTATGAAAATGGAATCATTGATTTCTCTCTGCAATTCTAATAGTTTTTACCTCACATAGTTGGATATTCTGTTGTTTGATGCATACATGTTAAGGATTGTTATGTCATCTTGGAGAATTGACCCCTTTATCATTATGTAATGCCCTTCTTTATCCCTAATAACTTTCCTTGCTTCTAAGTCAGCTTTGTCTGAAATTAATATAGCTACTTTTCTTTCTTTCTTTTTTTTTAATTCGTTCTAGCGTGATTTATTGTTCTCCATCCATTTACTTTTTTTTTTTTTTTTTTTTTTTTGCTGTGCTGTGCAGCTTGCAAGATCTTAGATCCCTGACCAGGGATTGAACCCAGGCCACCACAGTCAAAGCACCAAATCCTAACCACTGGACTGCCAGGGAATTCCCTACATCCATTTACTTTTAATCTATATTTGTCTTTATGTTAAGAGGGTGTCTTATAGGCACCATATAATTGGGTCTTGTTTTATGATCTACTTTGACAATTTCTGTCTTTTTTTTCTTCTTCGTAATTGTATCATGAAAATTTTCGTACAGAAACGTTGAAAGAATTGTACAATGAAGATACATATGCCCACCACCTGGATTCTGCAGTTAAGAGTTTGCTACATATATGTATAACTGAATCTCTTTGCTGTACACCTAAAACTAACACAACATTGTAAATCAGCTGTACTTTAACTAAAAAAAAAAGTTTGCCATATTTGCTATATTTTCTTTATCATACATCTTTAACACATCTGCAGTGATGGGAATGCTCTGTGCTGTCCAGATACAGTAGTCTGTGGCTGTTGAGTTCTGTCTTTTCATTGGTGCATTTAGACCTTTGATGATCAAAATGATTATTGATATAGTTGAATTAATATCTATCTTATTTGTTAATGTTTTCTATTTGTTGCCCTTGTTCTTTGTTCTTATTTGTCTTTCACTCTTTTTCTGCCTTTCCAAGGATATGGTCTTGCTCCTACCCATTTTGACTAATAAATGAGCTACTAATACCAATACAGTACAAAAGAAATCTTGAAAACTGTTTTCCAGAATACCTGGATTTTTAAAAAATAATTTCTCTTTTTCCCTTATTGAAGAAATTCAGTGACTGGAATCGAAATTTCTGAATAAGACATTGATATCTTGCAGTTAAAAAAAAAGTTCATCAGCTAAAAGACATGATACAGTATCCATAAGCCACAAAGGAAAAGACTAAGAAGCTTAAACATATACATGAAAAATTTCTTCAAACAATAAACTGTGAAAGCATATTTTTCATACATTTAATAAACTAATTTATTTATTTGTTATTTCTAACAAACTAGATAGGTGTGCGTGTATGTATATGTATATGTACACGTATGGCAAATATTTGAATTGAAAATTATTAACAGTTATTTCTGAGGAGTAGGACAAGGATATGGGAAAGTGAGGATTCTTTTACTTTTCATTATCTATATTTTGTACTTTTGAAATTTTTACTGTAAGCATGTATTACTATTATAGTTGAAAAACTAATTTACAACCTGATCCAAAAATGGGCGGAAGAACTAAATAGACATTTCTCCAAAGAAGACATCATACAGATGGCCAAGAGGCACATGAAAAGATGCTCAACATCACTAATTATTAGAGAAATGCAAATCAAAACTACAACAAGGTATCACCTCACACCGGTCAGAATGGCCATCATCAAAAAATCTACAAACAATAAATGCTGGAGAGGGTGCAAAGAAAAGGGAACCCTCTTGCACTGTTGATAGGAATGTGAACTGATACAGCCACTATGGAGAACAGTATGGAGGTTCCTTAAAAAAACTAAAAATAGAATTACCAAATAACCCAGCAATCCCACTACTGGGCATATACCTGGAGAAAACCATAATTCAAAAAGACACGTGCACCCCAATGTTCATTGCAGCACTATTTACAGCCAGGTCATGGAACCAACCTAAGTGTCCATAGACTGATGAATGGATAAAGAAGATGTGGTACATATATACAATGGCATATTACTCAGCCATAAAAGGGAATGAAATTGGGTCATTTGTAGAGATGTGGATGGACCTAGACACTGTCATGCAGAGTGAAGTAAGTCAGAAAGAGATAGACAAATATCGTATATTAACGCATATATGTGGAATCTAGAAAAATGGTACAGATGAACCAGTTTGCAAGGCAGAAATAGAGACACAGACATAGAGAACAAACGTATGGACACCAAGCGGGGAAAGGAGGTATGGGATGAATTGGGAGATTGGGATTGACATATACATACTAATATGTATATAATAGATAATTAATGAGAACCTGCTGTGTAGCACAGGGAACTCTATTTAGTGCTCTTTGGTGACCTAAATGGGAAGGAAATCCAAAAAAAGAGGGGATATATGTATACATATGGCTGATTCACTTTGCTGTACAATAGAAACTAACACAACATTGTAAAACAACTACACCCAATAAAAACTTTTAAAAAAGGAAAAGAAAAACTATTAAGTACATTACCCAAGAGTTGGAAGAGATGCCTAAAGTACACAAATAATAAAGCATGAAAAACCCTCACAAATGTGGTTTCTGCTGTTTGATTGTCAAGAAGGGGCCTTATGAGAGGGATTCATGGCAGGATCTGATCCTACTGCAAAATGGGCACTTATTCTTTTGACACTCCTGGGCTTACAAGCATCGATTAGCCTATAGAAATGGTTGGTCCCTAAAACGAGCCTTTCAGGCAGTATGGGTAGGGCACAGTGGTTTGGAAACACTCACCTAAGGCCCATTCACTTGCTGCCAGTTCACTAATCAGTAATAATTACTGAATATTACTGCCTGCAAAGCACTTTATACACATGTAGGAAATAATAAGGAAATAAAAGATCTGCTTCCATCAAGAAGCCAACAGTCCTCAACGGTTATGGAAAAAAACATACAAGGAATGAAATTATACGTTCAAAATAACATACCAATGAGTAATCTTGAGAGCCAGATTTTCAGTACATAGGTGCATAGATGAGCCTCAGGGGGCTATGAACCCCTGTCTCAGAGATCTATTTTTTCATGATTAAGTTTAAGGTCTAGATTATCAGTGTATGTGTGTATGTGTGTGCATGTACGTGTATGTTATTTCTGGAGTTATTACTGTTTTTTGATTTTCTGTTGTCTGTTTTACTTTCTAAAGCTTGCTGTCCCCAAACTGACATCTTAAAAATTAACATCATCTTACTCAAAAAGATCTTAAGTAACAAAGATATAGTTCTAGAAAAGCTATACCTTCAAATCTCATAACAAAGACCTTTAAAAGAAAACTCAATATCATAAATATTTCCTAATAGCATGATTTTTGTTACTAGAATAACACATATTAAAGCCCTGATGTGACCAAGGATTTCAGGCAGTTCTTAAAGCATTTGCTATGATAAGTTTACATTTCTAATCAGTCAATAGCTTGCCTCAGAAAATCTGAATAAACCCTGAGCCCTGTGTGACCCAGTCTATTCAGAGATTCACATTTTAAAAATGCATAGTATAGCGACCGAACTACATAAAAAGGAATTTCAATTTTCACTTGTGTTTCTTGAAGCAAGCCCAATTCATAACCCAGTGATTCTGTTTTCAAAATTCCCCTTTCCCTTTCCTACCTTACAACCCTCCAGCTGACCCAGAGTCTCTCATTCAACAAAACCCTAAAACATCCCAGCCAGCCAGTCTGTACCACTTTTTGGATTCTTTCCCTGCTCAGCTTTGGTCTCTCTGACTTTTAAAATTTCCTTTTCACTTTGCACATTGCAATTGAGAATGCAGAGCTGGAACGGCACAAGAACACTCCTTTCTTTCTCCTTACTTTCCAGCCCTGTCCATCTCTGACCATTCTCTGAATTCTGAAGCATAAACGTCAAAGGAATTAGATGGGCAGGGCAGAAGCAGCAGAGATGCAAAGCAGGCAAAGATAAAATTTTCATTAGTGAGAAAGGGACCGAGAGTAGGGACATTTGACACAGATATTAATACAAATCCTCTGCTCAACACACTTATTTGAATCAACAGAATAATAGCTGATTAACTGTGGCCAGTATTTCTCAAATGCTGAAAAGATAATAATGGTCAATATTTATTTAGGATTTACTCTGTTCTAATCTCTTTTTGTTGTTGTTGTTGTTCTAATCTCTTAACATGCATAATCTCAGTTAATCATTTCGTGGACCTTAAGAGGTTAAGTACCATTGTTCTTCCCGTTTTGCAGAGGAGGAGAGGTTAAGCAACTTGCCCCAAGTCATACAGCTGGTGTATTATACAGCGGGCTTTAGTTTCAAACCCAGAGTATCTAACTCCCAAAGGCTAGACATTTTTTAGCCACAATATAAGTCAAGTACTCCCCAAACACCTGGTATCAGTTTGGTTCGGTTTGCATTTTTAGACCTACTTTGTTCTTTGGCTGTGTGTCCAAAGATAAATTATTTTATGGTTTCCATTCTGTGACATTTGCTTCCTTTGTAGAGCTGCTGGTGGCATTTTGATTCGTTGCTCCCCTTCTTAACTTGACACCTAGAGACACATGTAGTCATCATGTCTGTATAAAAACATTTTTTAAAATGAGTCCACCTCAGTTTTATATCCTTCCCTTCTAGGGTGCTTTGCTTCCATCACCAAAATTTCTGAGAAATGACTTCCCTGATTTCAATGCTGGAGGGAAATCAAGTCATAAATGCTCTTGATTCTTTTAAATTCCACCAGATAGAAAGATGTTATTACCATAACAACTTGGACCTTACTTTGTACGTACGTCTCCTTGTTTTACTTAAATTTTTCTAAGCAATGGAAGTAAACAGGCTTACTCTGTTTGCGGGCATATTCTGCTGCTTTGGGTGCTGTTAACATGGCAAAAGGGTGCAAGGAGAGGTGGAAGGGTGGAGCTCTGGGAACCTGAAAAAAAAAAAAGTTCTACTTTTAAAAGCTGCACCCACTTCGTGCTGTCAACAGCTGCTGGTTATAGCACTTGTTTCAGGGCTCGGCCTGTTTCCCCAACCCGTCGTCCTGACAGGTTACTAGCAGTTGAGGATCGTGTTTCATGCGATCTACATGCATTTTCTACCCTTAGAAGACTCAAGACAGGCTTTTGCAGGGAATTCCCTGGTGGTCCAGTGGTTAGGACTTGGCACTTTCACTGCTGTGGCCTAGGTTCCAGGGAACTAAGATCCCGCAAGCCGCGTGGCATGGCCAAAAAAAAAAAAAAAAAAGACAGGCTTTTCCGTGTCCACTGGAGAAGAGAGAACCCGAGGATTTTAAAGTCACTTCCAGCTCACATATTCTATGACTCCTGATAATCTGATGATTCATGCAAGCAATTAATATGGCTTCCTGCGTGGTTTACAAGAAAAATTATTTTTCAAGTAGGATGACATTGAAATCCTAAACCTAGAGTTAATCATATGCTCTTTTTTTACTTCAAAGTTACTTACTGATATCTTCAGTGTACCACACAGCTAGCAAGTGACAGAGCTGGGACTAGACACCAGTCTGTTTGCCTCTGAAGAGCTTGCTTTGGACTCTGGATGTAAGTCTGGATAGAGTGAAATGATGGATGGTCAGACACTAGGGTGTGGAAAGAAGAGATTCTGATGTTCTCTAGTTACCTGCCTTTGTCTTTTTCCTCTCTCTGTTACACCGGTTTTCACTCTCTCTGCCCCCCTTTCCTTTTCCCCTCTTTCTCTGTCAAAGGGAGCTGAAGAATATTTTTATTGTTTGCTTTATTTGTTGAAGGAAGATTTACGCTCCTTTTACTTCAGTTTAAAATTGAGTAGGACCTCTTATATTTATCTGAAGCTAACTGCAAATAACCCTCACTTGTGTGAAGTTCTTAGTTAAATTTTTTTTCCCTATGGGTCCATGTTCCTCAGCAGAAAAATGGCTCCCTGTCAGCCAAAACCAGCTCCCTTATCAGGAGTAGAACGCGAAGCTTAACAGAATTGAACAATTCTGAGTTCAGGAGGCCTTTCTGTCACTAGGTGGCAGCAAATAGTCCTGAAGAAAGCCCTCAAGCCCACACACAGTACCGATGTGGTACCAAAGTGGCCAATTCCAGAGGCCGGAAATTCTACATAATCTGATTAGTATGCAACACTGCTTTAAGCTCTTGAGTGGGAAGGATTTTAGCTGTTGCTTAGGAGACATTTTATCAGAAGGAATCAAAAGTGATTCATATACATGAAGCAGTTAGAGAGGAACCTTTGTCAATAACTTTTTTTTTTTTTTGAACAACCACACCTCCTAGTTAAAACTATTTATTTGAAGTTATGTTAAATCCCAAAGGACTGTTTTAAAATAGCTCTTACAATTTAATCTTTGAAATGCTCTGTTTCCATTAAGAGGTCCTGCTAATTCTTTAAGATGTGGAGGGGGTGCCTGAGTAGAGCCCGACGTGTAGCCACAAGAGAAAGGCCTGAGCTGGCATCCTTGAGTCAGTGAGGAGCTTGTGAGGTCCACAGGGGTAGATGATCCTCAGATGCTTATGTCTGTATCTCACATCATCTCATACCCTTTTGTGAGAATTTGTTATCTAAAATAGGCAAGGTTTATAATGTATTAATAATACAATGGATGCTTGATGAGCTATTTAATTTTTGAATATTTAGAGAAGTGGTTCTTAACTAGTTGTGATTTTGCCTCTTAGTGGACATTTGGCAATGTTGAAAGACATTTTTAGTTGTCACATCACGGGGCAGGAGTGGGAAGCTATTGGCATCTAATGGGTAGAGGCCAGGATGCTGCTAAACATCCTACAATGTACTGGACAGCCCCGACTCCACCCCCTACCCACACAACAAAGAATTATCTGACCCAAAATGTTGAGAAACCCTGATTTAGAGGAATATAGAGGAAATCAGATACACCCCCTTCCCTCTGGGTACCAGAACCTTAACCATAACCATAGCTATTATTTTGAGGTTACCATGTGCCAAGCACTAAGGGCTTTACTGATATAACTCACTTCATTTCCCACAGAAAACCCATCTTCTGGTCCCTGTTTTTACAAATGAAACCAAGGCTGATAGAGCTTAGAAGACTTGCCCAGGATTAATCTGCTGATAGCTGGTAGAGCTGGGGTTCGAACCCAGGCTACCTGGCTCTAGGATTTTCATGCTTAACCCTTACACAAATGGCCTTTCAAGTACAGGACACTCATATTCTGTAACAATAGACAAACTCAGGTCTTTGAAGGAAAACCCCTGAAACCCAGTCCTCCTAAAACCGAGTTCCTCTGCTGAGTTATGATTAACCTCTCTATTCAAAACATTATTCCATTTCTTGTCCAACACCTGTTCCCCTCAAGACTGAGGAGGATCAAAGAAAAGGGGGGACTGAAACCTAGCAGGACCCTGTGGAGCCCTCCTGGACACAAAAGCTTTTCCATGCCCCCCATTTTTTGTTTGTAGAAAAAAAGCATCAGACATTCCCTGAGTTCCAAAGGGCAGATTCAAACAGTTACCAATTAGGGAAGTGACTGAACGCAGAGAGAGAACAGTAGTGCAGAGATGGGGGCTGGTCCTGGTTCCTCTTCAGGGGATGTGCATGGCAATCTGATACTTATCTCTGAGTTCTTCTATGGGAACTAAGGCTCCCACCCTGGTGGAGGAGGTCACTTCAGGCTGAGCACAAGCACACGGACCCCAGACTGGTTGGAACCAGAAGGCTGATGATTGAGATTCCCAGAACACCACCCAGTTACCTCATCACCAACCAATCAGAGGAGGGTTACATACTCTGCAGCCCTCCCCCCAAATTTTGCCTATAGAAACATCTTCCCTGAAACCCATCAGGGAGTTCGGGTCTTTTGAGCCTAAGCTGCCCCGTTCTCTTTGCACAACCCTGCAATAAACTTTTCTCTGCTCCAAACTTAGACGTTTCGGTCATTTGGTCTCACTGTGCATCAGGCACGTGAACTTGAGTTCGACAACACCCCCTCTCTGAGGGTACGATTTATTTCCCTGCAGAACTGGTCATTATGTAGTCTACCTGTACATCTGGACTTTTTGTTATTGGTAACTGATTGTGAAGACAGAGACTGTGAAGAACAGAGAAGGTGCCGAATAAAGGCTCTTTAATGAATGAATGAAAGGCCGGATGGATGGATAGAGACTGGCCAGCCCACTCTAAACAGTGCGGCTTCCTGTTCTGGCCCCTTTAATGAACCTGGCTCACCTGAGCTACTCTGACACCCACGTTTGCAAACCTTGATGGATAACCCAGCTAAGACTGGAGGGGTTCACAGTGCCATTCCCTCCAGGATGTGATTTTCTGTATTTGCTCTCTGGCCACTTGAGCTGAGACCAACCAACCAGAGCTGCCTACGGCCTGCTCTAGACCTCTCCCAGGCACAGAAGATGAAGGGGGAGAAAACACAATGTCTGAAGCAGAGGAGCTTGGGCTCAGATATTTATATGTATGTGTTGGCGGGGAAGGTTTGAGGAAAGGAGAGAAGAGGGCAGCCTGGAAGGAAGAAAGCCGCAGGAAAAACGAACAGGAATGAAGCAGCATGGTTTGCTTGTCTCTGTAAGAACACAGAAGAGCTGGGCTTTCTTTAAAAGCCAAGAACAGCTTGGGTCTCTGAGGAGCACTGAGTCTGGTGTGGCTTATACCTCAGCCAAGGTAGAATGTCAGCTCCAAGATATGAGATCCATGAGAAAGTCATCTTTTCTGACTCACCCACCCTTGAATCCCTGCACCTACAACTATATTGAATGAACGAGTGAGTGAATGAATGAATGAATGAATGGATAGAGTTGAAACCAGAGTGATCAGAGAGGAGGTGCTGATTTTCTCTGTAATCAAGGGAACTTGAGTCTCAGGACCAGGCCAGCTTACATGTGGATTAAGGTGAGAGGGCCATTGGATTCAGTTACAACACTTCTGAGGAAATGCTCGACTCCTAAGCTGGCCCTGGTGGACTTTTTACTTTATAGGACCCCACTGTCTGCAGTATGGTCTGCAGGTAAGAGAACAAAGGATGCAGCCATTCCTGTGGCCGTAGCCCTGCCCCTGACCTCACCTCCCTTCCGAATCCTGGTGGTGGGCATTGAAAGCAGCTGTGTGAGTAGAAGTCCTCATGTGAGGGTGTGGGTTCTCCCTGCTTCCCTCCCTGACTCCCTCCCACTACACACCCCTGCCAACCCCACCCCATCGGCCCTTTCTTCTTCCCTTTTCTAGAAGTATCTAAAGGGATCAGTAGTTCACCTCTAAACAGAAGCCCATATTTTAAATGTTTAGTAAAGGTTCATACATTCATAAACAGCAAAACCTGAACTGACTGTAAAGATCATTCAGAATATTCCGTTTTTGTTTTTGTTTTTTTAAGATTAGTATATGGAAGCCCAAAGAGGGAAAGGGACCCAGTCAGAACTCACCCTGAGTCTCTGGACTCCCAGATCGTTAGTGCTTCTATTAGACTGACTTCCAAGTAGTCTTGTGGGCAGGAGAAATGTGGCAGCAGTAAACTAGATAATTTCTCATGAGAATGAATGTTGTAGCTCTTGTCCTAGTGCTAGAAGTTACAGTACATCATACAAGAGGAGCGCTTGGACTCACCAGATCCACATTATGAAAGGTGTAAGTGAGAAATTCTGTTAATCAGAGACAGAGGCAGAATCTAGACTCTAAGCCTGGTGCTCTATTGGCTGCCTCTATTTGGCCTTCCATACAATGCATTTGGTATTATGAATATAGTCCTCTGCATAAGGAAAGCATCTTACATTTATTACCCAAGTAAGATATGGCTACATCTGGTTTTATCCATCATGGTATAAAACTGTTATTTCATGCCTGGAAATGCAACATTATGAATTCATAAAATAAAGAAATTCTCTCTAAAAATCCCTTATATTGATAGTCTCAGGTCGTCCCTACCTTGGTAGCCCCAGAATTAGTAGAAGGATCAGCCCCATAAATTTTAAAGACTTCCTCAATTGGGATACTGTTCTGTTAAACAACAATGACAATAACAAAAATGTATTATCATACCATGGCTTTTCTTTTATTACAAAACAAAGCTATTCTAACTCCCATATATCCAGTACCATGCCTGGAGACCATGGGCACCAAATAAATGTCTTCTAAACAAATGGATAAATCAGAGTATCTTAATACCAATTATCCATGTGTTATTTTTTCCCCTTAAATAAATGTTTTCACAATACAATATAGAATTCAGTCTTTTTATTAATCTTTAAAAATAAAAATTTAATATTAGTAAATTCTACATATTTAGAAACATTGGTTGAAAAAGTAAAATAAATATTCATTAATATGAAAATGCACATTGTAGATACAAAATCTCCATGTATGCAAATAATGTTCTTTCCCTTACCATTAAGATTCCAGCATAAGATGATAAAATCATTGCTTCTCGTTCTCTGTGGTTTGGATATATGGGTCTACCCCGAAATGGCATTTTCCTATGGGGGAATATGAATAAATAAGAAGGGAGGGTTTATTCTTGTTTTGTTTGACACCTGCTAAGGTTGTGACAATAAGTAATAAGTAATTACCAATGGCTGTGTGCTATGCTGTTCACAAAATTGATATGATTAATCCATCATCAGTAAAGTGTACACTTTGAATTTTGAATCATCCAACAGTGGTGACGAATTTTCCCTCATCTATCCACATTTCCACAGCTATCAAATCCTGGCGGACTGGCCACTATGGTGGAAAATTGTGGTTTCACCAACCTATATCCTTTACCCTTCTTGTGGCAGTTTGCTTGGGGGTAACTGCCTTAACCCCCTGTAAGCCTGTAAGCTTCCAGGGAAGCTGATGACACCCCTAGATTCCAAGGATGGAAAACACACTGTGGCCTAAATTAGCTAGCACCCCCAGATAAGTCAGAGCTAACAGAGCCATTGAGACACAATTCTGTGATTTTTAAAAAGTCCATTCTCCCCTGGCTTGAATGTTGTGATAAAGTGGGCTGAAACTAGGAATAGCGTCCATCCAGAGGAAATAGCCAAGAGGTAGATCCTGATGACCTGGTTTGAGTTTTGAATTAAGCCATGCCTAATGAGGACCTAGCCGTGGACTTTCCAGATACAGAGGCAATAAATCTCTCCTCCTGCTCTCCTTTTTTAAATTTATTTATTTTTTTGCTTAAGTCCGTTTAAACCGGATTTTCTGCTTATTACAACTAAATACTGATACAACCATTCAGCACCAGGTGTGTGTTCTAAAGTCACAGAGCAGAAAAAACAGCTGGCCTCCAGAACAAGCGATTCAATCCTGGCCTCATTAGTTTCATGTTCTTCCTAACTGAGTGGGTCTGCTCGGCACACATGGGAGAAGATGCCAATAATCCCGGCAAGGATTCAAACTGTGGTGATTCAAGCTGCTCAGCTCAGGTGCACATCTGGTTAAATGCTTAAGAAGTTGTGTTTAATAGTTCTTAGGAAAAGATTGCAGCCTTACCCACAGAACTGATCTTTTTTTTAAAAAAAGTCGAGGCACGTACACAATAAAGCAGTTTTATTTCTAAGGCAGAACGTTCTATGCAAGAAAGATCTTTATCAGACAGAAACCAACTCACAGAGATGCACAATATGTAAGCATGTATATGAGTTCCTCGAATCGACAACTGTGAGGGTTTCCTCAGGTTTCTAGTTGGAGGGGGATACGTACCCCATAGTATTTTCAAATCTGAGTGCCTTGTGGTGAACTTCCTCTGTCATTACTCACAGTTAAAAAAGAAAAGAAAAGAAAAAAAAAAACTATTCAACTTACACTTTCTCCCACTCCAGCCAAGTTAAGTCTTCTGAGTGATCCAGCCACTGCAGAGCAACATTGATGGCCAAGTCATAGTGTGCCTGGAAGCAGGAAGCACAGACAGCAAAGGAATGGGCTGAGACATTGGCCGAAGCACGTGCTAGGCACAATGACAATGGCACTGCTAAGCCTATTCTACTTGTTTGTCATGTCCACAAAGGTGAGGATCACCAGCTGTGTCCAGTAACCTGATGCTCAGGCAGAAATAACTAGTGTTCTTCAGGCATTATATTTACCTCACACTAGAGCGGTGAGTGTGTGTGTGTGTGTGTGTGTGTGTGTGTGTGTGTGCGTGCACGCGTGAGCCAGAAATGAAAAGATAGATTCATGGAATACTAAACTGGGAATCAGGGAATCTGGGTTCAAATCTAGGTATTGCCAACAACTCATGGTACTATATCCTTGAGTGAGCAATTGCCATTCTCTGGGCCACAGTTTCCTTGAATTTTAAAATAGAAAAAGGGGAAGACAGAGGAAGAGGGACACAGAGAACAATTTCTAATTCTGTGGAACATCAGAACTGAGTGCCCAGGCTCACAGGGGAGGTGGTGGGTCCATCTGAGGAGCTGGGGGAATCCCGGGAGGCTTCAGAGAGGAGGCATCAGTGGAGCCGGGGCTTGGGGAATGAGGAGAATGTCTACAGGTGGAGAAGGACCTCCCAGGAGGAGGGTCCAGCGGAAGCAGAGAACTGGAGGTAGACCAAGTGACTTTCTAAGAGTCTTATATGCGGTAAAAAGCTGAGGACCAATTCCATGTTCATTCCTTCCTCCCCACTACCTTTTCCTGGTAATTTCTAAGCGTCTTTGCCATTTGTCTATCAAAACATTCCTTTTCTCCTCCCCACCTCCAGCCCCAGTAAAAGGAAGGTCAGTTTTGTTTCTGTGTTTGTAGATGGGTTCCAAGGCTCTTTGTAACTCTAACATTGTGTAAACAATGTAATTATAACAATGTAATTATTTCTTTCAGGGACTGAACCAAAGTGAAAAGGAAGGAAGGAAGGAAGGGAGGGAGGGAGGGAGGGAGGAAGGAAAGAAATAAAGAAAGAAAGGAAGAAAAGAAAGAAGGAAGGAAGGAAAGAAAGAAGGAAAGAAAGAAGGAAAGAAAGGAGGAAGAAAGAAGGAGGAAAGGGAGGAAGGAAGGAAGGAAGGAAGGGAGGAAGGACCGTGCTCACTTGTTGAAACCTAATACAAAGATTGATGCCTGGACCAGCAGCACTGACATCACCTGTTTGTTCATTAGAAATGCAAATTTCCAGCCCCACCCCTGAACCCCTTAATCAAAACGGTCTTGTAATAAGACCTCATTAAAGTTTGAGAAGCACTTATCTAATTGATTTAATTTCTCCATTTAATACGTGCACAGATAAGTAGTTTAGAACACCAAGCCTTAACTGCTCATTCAGCTCCAGAGAAATCAGACAGGGAAGGGGAGGGGGCGTGGAGGGACAGGTGATTTCTCCTTCCTCATTAGTGCAAGAATAGTAAATGGGTAGCATAAAAAAGCTGAGAGTTTACTAATCTCTTTTGGATTAGATCTTTACGTAGCTTTCTTAATTTATGTGAAGTGAACTTTGATTACATAGTATGAATCTGAGTTTCAACATGTATAATATAATAAAAAAGGATTTTAGGATTTTTCAATTATTTGGTTTTCTCCATAAATGGTAAAAAATTCTATTTGAGAACTACACGACAGTTAATCTTGTCAACAAGCTTTTAACATCATGTCTGTCACATTTAATCTTGTACTCGTTTTGCTTTTAAATCTTTTCTCTCCTAATAGTAAATAAAGAGCAAAAGTCTCATGACTTTAATTTTCTCATTCTTCTTGCTTTCAGTTTAATGAGTTGAAGAGACCACATGGAGAATCCTAGGTTGAGAAGATGAGGAAGAGGACATTCTGGGGGGATCAAGATTAGCCTTGCTTGTGATAGATATTAGATCCCCGTTCTGTCCCCATAATACACGTATGACACAGATGTGACTCGTGGCAGCGTGCCTTTCTTTACCATATCATCTAGAAAGGTGAGTTGCCTTCTTCCTTTTGGGTCAAATTCATTTTCCCGAAGTCTGATGCCAATATAATCTCCCCTTAAAAGCAAGAGAGCAGGATTGAACCAGTGGGAAAGACATGGAAGCACGGTCTGCAGAAGAACATTCCCTCCCCATCCCTCCCTCCTCCACCAAATACAAGCGAAGTCACCGATGGCTCTGGTAGCTGAGTTAATATTCATTTTGATTTAAACGGCCGTTCTGCAACCCTGCAGGTTTAAAGTGTCTAACCATCATGAACAAATCACATTTATCGTAAAATTAAACTCACATAGAACCGAATTTCTAGGAAAGCAGGGAGTATGATAAATCCCCAAAGGCAGAACAGATTTTATAAAACCGAAAGGATTGAGACCCACTATTTAAAATAAAGATTCCCTTGCTGCCCTTGCTAAATTCAGGCAGGATGTCCAAAGTTGATAACTTCCAGATATTTGATATTCCGTACAGATGTGTTCTTTTGCCTGAAGGCTTTTTTCCCATTAGAATGCAAATACCATTAGGAGGAGTTATGTGTAAAAACATATTAGTGATTCCACTTTAGTGTATCCTTATCAGATCCTTTCCTTAACAGACTTTTAATAAGGGGAGGGTAGAATAAGGGCCCTGTGAGGTGAATAGAAAGGAGTACTACCCTGGGAAAATCAAGAAGAGGGAATGGATATAGGAAAAAGGACTCTGGGGTCTCCAAGGTCGATCTCACAAAGTTACATAAGGGCAGCTCTGTTTGTCAAGGTCTTTACCAAACACTCTGGGCAAGTTCCTATGCTGGGGATAAATTTGCTTTGGGGTTCTAAAAGCCCTTCTTCTGAGTCATTAAGCTATTCTAGATTGATAAAAATTCTTGAAATTTTGCTTTGTAATTCCAAGACACTTTATTTAAAGTAGCCTAAATAGATTCTTTGGGTAAAATTAAACTACATATGCATAAAAATTATATTTATATCAGTTTTGGATGAGATATGTAGTGGAACTGGCATTCCTAATCATGGTTTGTTCTTTATTATGTTGACCTCCAAACACATACATGTAAACATGTATGAATTCATACATAGTTTATTGCAGCAATTTTTTTTTTTTTTTTTTTTTTTTTTGCGGTACACGGGCCTCTCACTGTTGTGGCCTCTCCTGTTGCGGAGCACAGGCTCCAGACGCGCAGGCTCAGCGGCCATGGCTCATGGGCCCAGCCGCTCCGCAGCACGTGGGACCCACCCCGCCCCAACCGGGGCATGAACCCGTGTCCCCTGCATTGGCAGGCGGACTCTCAACCACTGCACCACCAGGGAAGCCCCTATTGCAGCATTTCTTAAAGAACTTGTTAAAAGATAATTACCTTAGTAGGCAGAGAAAGGACATTTAATGGAGACTATGATAAGATCTCTAATAAAAGGGTATTATTGTTGTGCCTATAATCATGAAATAGAACATAATAACCTTTTTCTCTTTTTATATGGTCTGTGATTTTCACCAACCTCTTATCAAAGTACCAAGTCAAAGAAAAGCTACCACAGGAGGAAAAAAATTTCCATGGGAAAACTTAATGTTTTCTTTATGTGTTTAAAACAGAGTTTGGAGAGCAGAAAATGGAGATAAATTATTTAATCAATAAGCCTGACAATAGAAGAAGCAGAGTCTGCAATTTAAATGCTGGGCCCTTGGGTACATTTTTCCAGAAATCTCTCCTGTATCTTTTACCAGTCGGGGCCTTTCAAAGGCATACCCTGCCCAGCACAGGCTGGGACTGTGGGCTCAGATCTTAGATTCTAGAATGGGGATGCCTCGGATGTGCACGCTGCTGGCAGAAACATCCTCCCAAGAGATTCAGCATCCTGCTTTGCACCAAATGTGAGGCCTCTTGGGCAGGAGACAGAGGCCAGATCATCCGGCTTTCTCCTTTAGCCCAGGAACAGATTCTTCCTTAGGTTTTTACCCCACTGCCAATATCCAGACCATCTATGACATAAACCCCACCAAATGCTCAGTGCAGTAAATGTAAGTTATTCTCAATTAGACTTACAGGAGTTTTCTCATTTCCTTCTTCAGGAGCCTTCTTTCCATGATTAAAGGCTTATCCAGCTGAGCAGGTATCTGCAGCTACACTGCACCTGTTTTCCTTTGGAAAGACCCAGCCTCTCTGAACCTAGAAGCTACAGCAGCAAATCAGAGAGAATTTGAGTTAGGGATGCTATCACTCCTAATACCAGTCATGGAGTCCCTGGCTCTGGAAGGGATCCGAGAGTGTGCAGTCCTCTTATCCAGCAGGTTCCAGGTCAGAAAGCTGTCTGGAGGCCAGCGCCCTGTACCTTGAGTTTATCTGACACCTCTTATTCCTTCCACACTTTTCCAATATTCATCATTTACTTATTCTTGCCATAACCTTGCAAGTATCAATAAAACAGACACAGCTCATGTAATCGTGGATGAGACTATCTAGACAGAAAAATCCAGACAAAGATGGCTTGTGATCTGATTATGTTTGAGTTCTGTGTGCATTCAACATAGTGACTCTCCGTGAACCTACCTGGTTCCTGGCTCATGATGGAGGTTTCTATAGAACCCAGGTACACCTTCCTATGGCCAACAGGTCCCGGTAAGAACGTGTGGTCATGGCAAAGGTGAGGCCATACCTTCAATTCTCAACCCCACATTGAACCAGAAATTGAAGTTCAGGTGATGGGGTCAAAGGGGGCCTGGAGTCACAAAAAGGACTTAGTTTTAGAAATCATCACTATTGAATGGAGTACCCAGGGAGAGGTATAAACGGGATATCAACTTTACCTGCAATGTTTTGTTTCTTAAAAAAGATTTAAAGCAAGTTGTAGTGGTTAATTAATTTTATGTGTCAACTTGGCTGGGCCACTGTGCCCAGATATTTGGTCCAACATTATTCTGATTCTTTTTGTGAAGGTGTTTTCTGGATGAGATCAGCATTTAAATGAGTAGACTTTGAGTAAAGCAGATTACTCTCCATTATGTGGGTGGACGTCATCCAATCAGCTGAAGGCCTTAAAAGAACAAAGGCTGACCTTTCCTGAGCAGGAAGGAATTCTGCCAGCAGGCCACCTTCAGACTTGAATTGCAACTCTTCCTTGAGTCTCAGTCCTGCCAGCCTACCCCATCAGATTTTGGACTGGTCAAGCCACCACAATCACATGAGCCTATTCAGTAAATTAATTTTCTCTTTATGTATATATACACGTCCTGTTGTTTCTGTTTCTCTGGAGAACGCTAATACACATATAAGAAAATTAATAACATTTGTTGTCTCTGGGATGATAGGTCCATAGATGTTCATTATATTACCTTCTATACTTTTGAAATTATGCACATGTTTTTAAATCACTACTCTGAAATGGTTGGGAAAAAAAACTTTAGAAACTTTTTTTTTTTTTTTGCGGTACGTGGGCCTCTCACTGTTGTGGCCTTTCCCGTTGTGGAGCACAGGCTCCAGACGCGCAGGCTTAGTGGCCATGGCTCACGGGCCCAGCCACTCCGCGGCATGTGGGATCTTCCCGAACCGGGGCATGAACCCATGTCCCCTGCATTGGCAGACAGACTCTCAACCACTGCACCACCAGGGAAGCCCTAGAAACTTTTTTTAAATTGTAGCTTATAAACATTAAGCTTTATTCGATTCATCTCTCCAACGATAATCGGAGAGGAAACAGGATGCCACTGATTTAAATAAATTCTTCACCAAATTGGTTTAATTATTTTGGACCATTCTTGCTGTGGCTACGTCTGCTAAAGCCTTGGATGGGATGTAAAAAAGGGAATAAAGTCAGAGCATTCCATAGGAATGGATTAACTATAAAGAGAGTAATGTTGCGCCCTACAGGAGAATCAGTTGGGAGAGGACACTGCAAGCCAGAAAGGTTGCCTGGTGGCCTAGACAAGGAAAAGTGCTGCACCTGGGGAGGCCAGACGCCAGAATGTGGAGTCCATTCCACCACTGACTGCTGTGGCCATGGCCGTGGCCAAGCCTCCTGGCTCTTCTGCACCCCAGTCTCAGGTGTCATCTAAAACGTGATGAGCCTGGTTAACAGCATCCAGAGCACCTTTCACCTTAACGTTCCACAGCTCCATAAAGGCTGGAATGTGTTATCATTCTTCTAACTCAAAAATTTTTAAAACATTTGTTGGTAGAATATTCCTTGACTGGGGTGGGGGAGTGGCACTTCCTTAGCTTAGATGCCTTTTTATTTTTTTTGCGGTACGCGGACCTCTCACTGTTGTGGCATCTCCCGTTGCGGAGCACAGGCTCCGGACGCACAGGCTCAGCGGCCATGGCTCACGGGCCCAGCCGCTCCGCAGCATGTGGGATCTTCCCGGACTGGGGCACGAACCCGTGTCCCCTGCATCGGCAGGCGGACTCTCAACCACTGCACCACCAGGGAAGCCCAAGATTCCTTTTTAAAAAGCAAAAGATTTAGCGTTTGCTCTAACCTATTCTTGTTTTGTAATTCTGAGCCAGTCCTTTGAATTTCAGAAACACCAATTATAAAATGTGAGTCTCTTGGTTGTTGGGACAGCTTCCTCTTAGACCCATTCTTCCTCCCCCTTACCACTCAATGTGGCATCATATGCAAAGATTTTTTTTTTTCCGGCCGTACCAAATGGCTTGCAGGATCTTAGTTCCCTGACCAGAGAATGAACCCGCACCCTCAGCAGTGAAAGCAGAGTCCTAACCACGGGACCGCCAGGGAATTCTCATAAAGATGTTTAAAATATGAGCATCTTCCATTCCCACTAGGCTGGAGGTTAGGAGACCCTGTTGAGGCTACCTTGGACGAGTTCATTTTCCTCCCTGTGTTTTCGTGTTTCCCCTTCTGTAAAAAAAATCACTGAATGATTGAAGAGGTTTCTGCCAGCTGTCCAGTTCAGTGACTTCCATGCATTGAGTCTCTGTGCCTGGTTGAAAGAGGACCATTTGCACAGACTCTGTTCAGCTTAAATTTGAATTCAGCTAGTTGCCCCTCTTTTCTGTCTATAGAGTTTTAATGCAAACAAGACTCTGGCTGGAAATACACATAAAAGAGCTGCTGGAAAGATGTCAGCTGCCTCATGCATTAGCTCTTTCATGGAAACCAACACCCCCCAGAAGTCACAGCCCCCATTTTCTATAGGAATATCATGCCCTGAAGAAAATCTGTACGCTCCCTGCAGGTCCCCGCTCTGCACCCCGGCATCCATGGTACAGGTCCTTCAGACCGTGCTCTATTAACAGATTCCCCTTTCAGAATCTCTCACCAACCGAGTGATCCCAATGCTTCTGTTCTCTCCGTGCTTCTGGAGGCGTGCTTGAGCATCCACTGGGCTGGGGCTCACAGGCATCCGGAAAATAGATGCTTTTTTTTTGGTTGCTAGGAAACGGAGACTGAATGAAAATTGTTTGTTTTTTAAATACACCCACACTCCCTGAAGGGGGAGAAAAAGTCATACATTTGGGACAGGAGTATTATCCTGACCTGAGGTTCACAGATCTTTTTATCTGAGCAGGCTTCAGTTTCCCATCTAAATGATTCATGGAAAGCTGAGAGCATGAGAGCCGTCCACTTCCCCCAGGGGTTTTTGTAGCGCTCAGCTGCAGACTCAGGAGTCAACTGGCCAAGCGAGGATTTCTGGGGGAGCCAGTGAACCTCGGGCTCCTCACAGGTAGGCTGATTCTACTTGGTGACCGTAGACATGGGGCAGGGGAAATCCTGAACAACTGTCACCATTTCTCTCCTGCTAAGTGGTCTCCCTGCTCACACACTTAACACTTCCTCCCTTGCTTAAAGCTTGCTGATGATTTCCCATTGCTCTTAGAGTAAGATCTAAACTCCTAACCGTGGCCTGTGAGTGAGTGTCCTCTATGCCCTTGGACAGGGGCAGACTGTCACTCTGCCCCATCTAGTCCTGGGTGTCTGTTATCATTACCACTTAACTCTCTTTTCCACCCCTCTGCACCGTCCAAGTCTCTCATCTACCTGATATCTCAGGTGTTCTATGAGTGACAGTAACACTCTAGATTTGGATTTTTATAGGCTAGTTGTTCACTCCATATTGAATTTATATTGTACTCAGAACGTTCCAGGTTTTTTGTT
>NW_006790338.1:522846-529079 GCF_000442215.2 Lipotes vexillifer | reverse complement strand
AATTTTTTTTTTCATGCAAATCGTCCCGGTTTTTTTTTTTTTTTTTTTTTTTTGTGGTACGCGGGCCTCACACCGTTGTGGCCCCTCCCGCTGCAGAGCACAGGCTCTGGATGCGCAGGCTCAGCGGCCATGGCTCACGGGCCTAGCTGCTCTGCGGCATGTGGGATCCTCCCAGACAGGGGCACGAGCCCACGTCCCCTGCATCGGCAGGTGGACTCTCAAACACCACGCCACCAGGGAAGCCCCCGTTCCAGGTTTTGTGAGCCTGAAGTTTATACAATTTGGGGACACTCTTTAAGACAAGGAATGCAAAAATGTGAATTCAAGATTGAATGTTTATTTAGAACTATTAATCACCACAAGTTACACATTTGAAAGAGCTAACAAGTACCAAAAACATTAAAAATAAAGAAAAAACTCAGTATTAATACTATCTTTATTAGCTCACCAACATACCCTAAAATCTTTTTTTCTTGCATACTCTTTGATTACCTCTTGATGTGACAAAGATTTTGTAATAATTATTTTCTATAGAGAGATTGGAAAGAAAATTGTCTTTCCTCTAGTGTAGTTGTTTACAATTTATTTGAAATTATAAAGTATTAGAATAAACTAAAAGTTATTTTTCAGCTTATTGACTCCATGTTGGTAATGTCTCCTTCATTACGTTTTCCACAATTTCCTTCTCAGGAGATGCTCCTTCCTCAGGGCAACTCCTGGAAGACTTTAGCCTTGACCTTGCTAGGCTTCTTCACCCCTGCCCTCCCCCTCCCCTCAACCCCACACCCACACCCACCTCCATTCCCCACCCCCACCCAGCTGAGGTTGCTGAAGCTTGTCCAACTCAGCCAAGTACTTGTCAACTTCAGTGTTCCCCTCCCCACCTCTGGTCCTTGGAGACAGAGAGAAGGTTCGGGTGCTCAGTGGTCTGTCAGGGCCTGCTTGTTGCCAAGACTCATTGGTGGGACTTCCCTGGTGGCGCAGTGGTTAAGAATCTGCCTGCCAATGCAGGGGACACACGTTCGATCCCTGGCCCAGGATGATTCCACGTGCCACGAAGCAACTAAGCCTGTGAGCCACAACTACTGAGCCCTCGTGCCACAACTACTGAAGTTCACGTGCCTAGAGCCCGTCCTCTGCAACAAGAGAAGCTACCGCAATGAGAAGCCCAGGCACTGCAATGAAGAGTAGCCCCTGCTCGCTGCAACTAGAGAAAGCCCGTGCGCAGCAACAAAGACCCAACGCAGCTAAAAATAAATAGATAAAATAAATAATAATTTGAAAAAGCCCAGACATTCTTTACTTCTAAAAAAGAAAAAAGACTTATTGGTGAAGGCAATGCTGGCAGTGTGCCTGTCCTGCCACAATGCCAGGACCACCTGCTGGGCACGGAGGGTGACCTCTGGCTGGGGCCAGGCTGCTGCCTCCTCCTTGCAAGCCCCATGGAGGACACATTCAGCCTTGGAAGAACCCAGGAAAATGTGAGACCCTCCACCTTGGCTGCTTTAGCTTTGGGGGAAAACCCACCTCTCAAACAAACTTCTTAATCTCAGGACATTAAAATCAAAACAAAACCATTCTTACACCTCAGTGAGGAAATTCTCTGTTCTCATGGCATGTCCTTGAGGCAGGTGTAAAAATAGTATCCATGTTTTATACATAAGGAAACCAAGGATGGAAAGGGGGATGGTTTGCTGGGGGAAGTCATTTTATCAGCTCTGACTTCCCAAGCACTGCATCTTCACTAGACATTTTAATGTCTTCTTTAAACTTTCTAAAATTCCTAAAATAGTCATGATAGCTGCATGTAATATATTGACTTGATACCGTGGAAATGGAATTACATTTTCACAGAATGTTGGTATGAATTTTTTGTCATCATCAAAATGTATATTTAAATTACTGAAGAATAATACTACTACATAGTATGATAATGGAATAGTAACTCTGTGATTTGGGATAAGTTACTTAACTTCTGCACTTTATTTCTCTGTTCTTTAAAGCACAGGGAGAATCCACCTCACAGGTTGTTCCAAACATTAGAAAAAATTTCTATATATAAAAAATATTTTGACCTGAGACACTTACAGGTCTTTCACAGATGGTAGTCATTAATATCGTAGTGTTTGCATCTTAATTGTATTTATTCATCCTTTGCTCTTTAAAAGTACTCTCTTAGTGGTTTATGTTGAATCTCCTTATTTCAGTGGTAAGCTCCTACAGTGTAAACATCGTGTTTTCTATCAATATCTTTGTGCTTCTCAAATAACATGCATAATAACGCTTTGTGCTTATCATGCATTCACTAAACATTATCTGGAATGGGAAATTTTTTTTATGTTCTGAAGGTAATGAGAACTCCGAACACATTTAACAGATAAAATCTCTGCTCTCATTTTTAGGAATGTTCTTGCCCTTATTGGTTGAACAATTAGGGGGGGGTCAGCAGGGGTTGACCAGATGGTAGTGTTTTTAGCATTTGCATTTGGTAGGGGAAAAAAACCTTGCGTGCACATATAGATAGTGTATGGTAAGCCAGCATATGTGAGAATAGCTCACAGGTTTTACATGAAAAAAAAAAGAAAAGGGACTTTCCTGGTTGTCCAATGGCTAAGGCTCCGCTCCCAAAGCAGGGGGCCTGGGTTAGGGAACAAGATCCTACACGCTGCAACTAAGAGTCTGCATGCCTCCACTAAGAAGAGTTCGCATGCCGCAACTACAGATCCCAAATGCTGCAACGAAGCTCCAACGTGCCGCAGCTAAGACCCGGTGCAGCCAAATAAATAAATTAAATAAATAAATAAGATAAGTTTTAGTAATCCTCTCTGTGAACACAAGAGACCAGACATTGAAGGGTAACAAAGCTATGACTATGCTCACCCTAGGCTTTTGACAAGTCTGAGCATATCTGGGCAAGTCTGGAGGACCAGGGATAGCAGAGTTAGACCAAGATTCTATTTGCATCAGTGGTTCTCAACATTGGCTGTACTTTAGAATCACCTGAGGTGCCTCTAAAACTCCCCAGAGCAATTAACTCAGAATCTTTGAGAGTAGAACTCAGCCATCCATATTCTTTACATTTCTCCAGGGGTTCCTATAATATGCAGATGAGGTTGGGAAACACTGACATGTGAAAGACCTAGGAACATCCTAGGTAATGCTCCATTATTGCAGTTACACTAACCTTTAATCTGAGGGCCACTGTTTTTTTTTTGGCGGTACGCGGGCCTCTCACTGCTGTGGCCTCTCCCGTCGCGGAGCGCAGGCTCCGGACGCGCAGGCTCAGCGGCCATGGCTCACGGGCCCAGCCGCTCCGCGGCATGTGGGATCTTCCTGGACCGGGGCACGAACCCGTGTCCCCTACCTCGGCTGGCGGACTCTCAACCACTGCGCCACCAGGGAAGCCCTGGTTAGTGTTTTAAACAGCCTTCTTCCTCTACGACTTTGTTATAATTCCCTGTGTCTGAGGGCAATCTGAGGACCCCTGTGATTATCCATGTGTACTAACAAACGGCCCCTCTCCTCTTTTTGGATGGTTCTGCAGAATCCTTGAGCAAAGCCTGAATATTTTTACTTGATCCAGGGTGTGAATTCTTTCTCTGAGTTTCCTCCACCTCTGGAGCAATTAAATGCCAGAATCCTGGGCGAATATGCTCAGAAAATCCTAGATACATGTGAATTTGCCGCAGGTACACAATTTAGATTTTCTCTGCGATTCGTTTCAAAAAGTAGAGCTTTTAGGTAAGTAAATAAGATTTGGGGAGAATATTCGAAGTAGTTAATTTTTTTACATTTCTTTTTAAGAGTCAGTAGCTAAAATGATACAACTAATTCTCAAATACACCTTGTTAAAAACTCAAATGGTACAGAGGTATACTGAATCAATGTGTGGGGACGTCCCTCCATTTCCCCCAGTAATCTTTTTTCTCTAGTTGTAAGTGCTATCACATCACTCAAGACACTACACTAAGCATTTACACACACAGGTAAATACAGAAACACTTGTTTATTTTAATATAATTGGATTATACTGATATTTTTTGCAGTTCTCCCACCTTCTTAAAATATGTCTTAGAAAGCTCTCTTTATTAGGATATATAAACATATCTCATTCTTTTTAACTGCGTTGTATATTTCACAGTAAAACTACACTGTCATACATTCAATTGTTCCTCTATTGAGAGACATTTAGGATATTTCTAATTGTTTGCTACAATAAGCAATTTCGCAGTGACAGTTTTCTAAAAATACATATTTAACTTTGTGAATAAGCATGTCCTTAAGAGAGATCTTTCAGAGTGGAATTGTTGAATTAAGGGACGGGTGCATTTAAATATTGACAGAAGCTGGTAGAATGGCTGTCTCCATTTACTTTCCCCCTAACATTGTGTGGAGTCATCAGTCTCACTGTCAGCTGTGTCTCCCTGTATGATGGGGCATCATCAGGATTTTGTGTGAGCAGACAAAGAGATTTCGGCAAATTTTCCAGAGTACATTGGACCCCTCAGCTATTGAAAGCAGTCCTTCAATTCCTGGATTGTAGAGTCTGCTCCAGTAGGTGATGGAGGACAGGATTTGTATGCTTGTGGTTTCTGAGGTAAGCATTTCTTTTCATGTCTGTGAAGTTTCTTTCATAATGCTATGCTTTATTAATAAAACCTTCCAAGCACATTTCCTCCCCTCAGCAGCAGTTTGTGTTCTAAGTGTGGTTACAGCTGTCAGTAGGTCAGTTGTAATTATCTGATCTGGATTGTACTGAGACAACCCCCTCTCTCCTCCTAAACGACTCGGGCGGGAGAAGCCAAAACCATTTTTTTAACCCTAAAAATCATTCCCTTTGGCTTTTCCAGAGCTTACGTAGGAAGAGAGACCTACTAAACTCTTAGCTTCTCTCCAGTGAATAGCTTCATTCATTGTTCAGTGGTTAAGGAATAACACTGATAGCTGGTATTCTGTGCTGTAACCCCCCTCTAATCACACTGTGCTCTCTTGTCCCTGCAGTAGTCCCAGCTCTCAACTTTGCAGGACCTTCCAGGCTTATCTTGAGCCGGGGAATTAAAATGCCATAGTTGTCTTTTTTTTTAGTTTATTTTACTGAAGTATAGTCGATTTACAATGTTGTGTTCATTTCTGCTGTACAGCAAAGAGATTCTGTTACACATAAATATACATTATTTTTCATATTCTTTTCCATTATGGTTTATCCCAGAATACTGAATATAGTTCCCTATAGGACCTTGTTGCTTATCCATTCTGTATATGAGTTTGCATCTGCTAACCCCGAAATCCCACTCCTTCCCTCCCCCACCTCCCTCCCCCTTGGCAACCACAAGTCGTTCTCTATGTCTGTGAGTCTGTTTCGTAGATAAGTTCATTTTTGTCATATTTTAGATTCCACATATAAGTGATATCATATGGTATTTGTCTTTCTCTGTCTGACTTACTTCACTTAGTATGATAATCTCTGGGCCCATCCATGTTGCTGCAAATGAAAATGCCATAGTTTTATGACACTTTATGGCTCCTATGACAATAAATTATCTGTAGCGGGGGAAAAAAGCTGTGGAAAATTAAAATGTGTTCTCCATATTACACGAAGTGGAGTGGTAATGGGTAGGGGGAGAACAAGGCTGTAAAAATATTTGGATTTTAGATGTATTTTAGATCAGAAGTAGAAAGAAGAATGAAGCAGAAAATATAACAACAATTTAAGAGGATTAACCAGAGGACATCATCTTGTTGAGCACTTGCTAGTTGCAGCATTTGCTTATTTCTAATCTCCATGACAACTCTATGAAGTAATGTCATTTCTTCATCTGAAGATGTGGAGACTGAGGCTCAAAGTAGCCATATGACATGGCCAGAGGCTCATGAATAATAAACAATTTTGCAGGATTCAAATCTATGTTCGCCTTGTTTCAAAATCTTTGCTGTTTTCACCATAGTACAGTTTGCTCCAGTCAAATGTGAATTTCAGTTAGAGTAAATAATTTTTTTTTTAGCACAAGTATGTCCCAAATATTCCACAGGGTTATACTTATACTATAAAATTATTCATCATTTATCTGAATTTAACTAGACAGACTGTATTTTTATTTATTAAATCTGGCAACAGAAGACTCCCTAACCTACTAGAGCCAAGAGCAGGGGTGGAAGAGAGGAAAAGGTGAAAATCTCTCTCCCTCTTATCCATTGTTCGTTTCCTTGTTTCTGGCTTCTCTCTATAGCTCTTT
>NW_006790338.1:472006-522833 GCF_000442215.2 Lipotes vexillifer | reverse complement strand
TTCCCTGCTTCTCTCAAGGTAGCATGACCCGCACCCGGTGATATTCTCACATATGCCCTAGATTTTGATAGTAGTTTCTAGAGAGAATGTGACTGTTTTTCTTCTTCTTCTTTTTTTAGAAGATGTTGGGGGTAGGAGTTTAGTTATTTATTTATTTATTTTTGCTGTGTTGGGTCTTTATTTCTGTGCGAGGGCTTTCTCTAGTTGCGGCAAGCGGGGGCCTCTTTTCACTGCGGTGTGCGGGCCTCTCACTATTGTGGCCTCTCTTGTTGCGGAGCACAGGCTCCAGACGCGCAGGCTCAGTAGTTGTGACTCACGGGCCTAGTTGCTCCGCGGCATGTGGGATCCTCCCAGACCAGGGCTCGAACCCGTGTCCCCTGCACTAGCAGGCAGACTCTCAACCACTGCGCCACCAGGGAAGCCCAATGTGACTGTTTTTGATGATCTGTGTCCTAAATCAATGGGCCAATTTGGACACCGAGGTTAAAGATTGCCAATCTTGTTTTAGATAATGCAAAGAAGATGTTCCTTAGTTTTAAAGTTGTCAGATGTTAGCTTGGAAGATACAAAAATTATTCTAAAGGAAGGATATGCAAGGTGGTGGGGAGGCAATCATCCCCAACAGTGATTAGATATAGAATTTGTTCTACCAGGGTTGTAAATCAGCCAAAACTTGCTACCTCATAACAGGCACTGTTTGGTTCTCTGCAGAATTCAAAGATAACCTCCTATTCTTGAGGATAAGATAAAGGCACTAATAGAGAAATATGTTTGGAAATGGTGCTTTTACAAAGTTTGAGGACATCTGTAAAGCAACTATACTCCAATAAAAATTAATTAAGAAAAGAAAAAAAGGGCTTCCCTGGTGGCACAATGGTTGAGAGTCTGCCTGCCCATGCAGGGGACGCGGGTTCGTGCCCCAGTCCAGGAAGATCTCACATGCCGCGGAGCCGCTGGGCCCGTGAGCCATGGACGCTGAGCCTGCGCGTCCGGAGCCCGTGCTCCGCAACGGGAGAGGCCACAACAGTGAGAGGCCCGCGTACCGCAAAAAAAAAAAAAGTTTGAGGACATCTGTGGACACCCAGCTGTATGCCACTGGCACACCATCAAGACTGGGATATTTTTAAATGGCGGCTCTGGATGTATAGAAGTGGTGATGCCACAGACTCACGGGGTCAGGCCAGGAATGTCATATGGGTGTCAAACAGAGCTGTTATTGAAGCCGTTCCTCTTTAGCATTCACCTGAGCATAAAAGAAACCTCTGTGATTGCCTGGCCAGGTTTACTCCTGGCTGCTCTTAGCCTGGTAGCACTCAAGGTGCAGGAGGGCCCAGGGACTCTGCATCTACTCACCGTAACTCAGGGGTGATTGGGAGTGTTGCTGTAGCCTTGTCTAGCTTGGTGGAGTGGAGGACCGGGTGCCCAGACACCCTGCCATTGCTGAGAATGTTCTTCAGCATATGGGATTTGTTAGAGTAAATGACTGGACACGGGATCTGGGTTTTGAGTGACGATAGTTGCTTAAACAAGTCTTTCTATATAATAAGGAGTCCTATCCCAGTCTATTCCTGCCTCCTCAATTTCTTTTAGAATTTATGCTACATTCTAAAGGCATGTACTATGCTGAGAAATGCTCTGAAAGGGCGTTCTATAAAGAACGTCATTCAGAAAGATGACAAAGATGACAAATACTGTACTGTAAACTCTTCATCTCGGAATTTGGAATAAATGAACCCAATATGGTAATCAGTATAACGTAGTAGTATACAAGTGACAATCTGAGGGGAAATCCAAAAAAAATCAGTGAAAGGCTTTTTTCTCTAACTTTCCTTTTCACTTCTAATTCCTTACTTTCTCTGATTTATTTGCTTGATTAAATCCAACTTTTTTGTTACCATATTTGAACAGAGCTTAGTCTCATTCCTTCCAAGGTTCTAACTTAAAGTGAAAAGTTGGTAGGTTCTGTAGATTGTTTTTAAGAGTACTTTCTTAAATTTAATTTTTTTTTATGTTAAAGTATAGTTGATTTACAATGTGTTTGTTTCAGGTGTACAGCAAAGTGATTCAGTTATACAGATACATATATCCATTCTTTTCAGATTCTTTTCCCACATAGGTTATTAAAGATTATTGAGTAGAGTTTCCTGTGTTATACAGTAGGTCCTTGTTGATTATCTATTTTATATATAGTTGTGTGTATATGTTAATCCCCAAACTCCTCATTTATCCCTCTCCTGCCATCTTTCCCCTTTGCTAACCATAAATTTGTTTTTGAAGTCTCTGAGTCTTTCTGTTTTGTAAATAAGTTCATTCATATCATTTTTTTAGATTCCACATATAAACGATATCATATGATATTTGTCTTTCTCTGTCTGACTTACTGCACTTAGTCTGATAATCTCTAGGTCAATCCATGTTGCTGCAAATGGGATATATCCAGAGAAAACCATAATTGGAAAAGATATTGATACATGCAACCCAGTGTTCACTACAGTACTATTTACAGTTGCCAAGACATGGAAGCAACCTGAATGTCCATCAACAGAGGAATGGATGAAGAACATGTGGTACATATTTACAATGGAATATTACTTAGCCATAAAAATAAGAGTACTTTTATTTGTCTTTTGGAGAGAGAAATGGATGCAGCTTAGTGATGAACCCAAACCCTGGAATAACAGAGATTTGAATTATCATCCTAGGTTTACCCTTTACCACTGCAGGGCAGGAGGTAGAGCTCAACTGATTGCTACGTTTATTCAGAGCATAAAAGTGCCAACTGGGGATTTTTATGGAAGTTTCATCACATAGGCATGATTGAACATAAACTGAATTTCCAGCCCCTCGTCAGAGAACTGGGTGGGTGGGTGGAGGTGAAAGTTTCAAGCTTCTAATCATGGCTTGGTCTTTCTGATGACCAGTCCCATCCAGAAGCCCACCAAGAGTCACCTCATTAGAACAAAATACATTCCTATTATCCAGGAAATTCCAAGGGATTTAGGAGCTTCGTGTCAGGATGCAGGGTCAAAGACCCATATTAGAATAAAAGATGCTCCTGGTGTATCTATTTAGGAAATTACAAGGGTTTTAGGAGCTCTGTGCCAGAAACTGGGAGCAGAGATGAATATATACATTTTCTATTATCTCACAGCAACAAAGGCTAAGCTATGAGAGTTGGTGCCAGGCTGCATCTGCCCAGAGGAAGGGCTGTCTTCTTCTAATTCACTCAAAGGTGCCTATGGGCTAGTGATAGTCCTAGAGAGGACAGAAGATTAACTTGTTTGGGGCAGTAACTGTGCTGTGGTTCCAGAATTCTTTCCTCAGAAAAGTATTCTGGACAATCTACCTCTAAGATAGGGCTTTTTAGGTTCCAGCTTCAGTTAGAGATCTTCCTAAGTAGTAAACATTCATGGAGTATGTCCAGTCAACAGAAAGCTAGGAGATCAGTTCTGTAAAATGAAAAAGGAATTATAATATCTTTTTACTTCCAGGATGCTTACCTAATTGTTTCTTATCATCATTTCTTTTTTCAGCGAACATATAGGATTCTAATTTTGCTAAGCCTTTCCTAATTGTCTCCGAATTCTTTAAATTAAATATAACGAATGTTGCATATTTAAAATATGCTTATCAGCCTGTTCTTCAATTAAGTTTGTAATGATTTCATTCCCTTTGTTGCGGCAAGAATGGCCATGTTGTCACCCTAAAAATATGGGACCTGGAGTCAAACTACCCGGGTTTGAATCCCATCTTTGCCACTTACCATCTGTGGTAGGTTACATTTTCCCAGATGGACACACAGTCCTCCTGTTCCTCTTGCTCTTCTTTTTTTTTCCCCCCTTATAAATTTATTTATTTATTTATTTTTGGTTGTGTTGGGTCTTGTTGCTGCGCCCGGGCTTTCTCTAGTTGCGGAGAGTGGGGGCAGCTCTTCATTGCGGTGCACAGGCTTCTCATTGCAGTGGCTTCTCTTGTTGTGGAGCACCGGCTCTAGGTGCACAGGCTTCAGTAGTTGTGGCACGCGGGCTCAGTAGTTGTGGCTCACGGACTCTAGAGCGCAGGCTCAGTAGTTGTAGCGCACGGGCTTAGTTGCTCCATGGCATGTGGGATTTTCCCGGACCAGGGCTCGAACCTGTGTCCCCTGCTTTGGCAGGTGGATTCTTAACCACTGCGCCACCAGGGAAGCCCCCTCATGCTCTTCTTATAAGGGGATATTGACTCCACTCTTATCAAGGTAGGGGGCAGATTTATCCCCTTGAATCTGGACAGGTCTCTAATTATCATAGAAGTAAAACTATGTGACTTTCAAGACTAGGTCTTAAAAGGCATATGTGGACCATTACACAGCAACACAAGGAACTAACAATTGATACATGCACAAGTGGATGGATCTGAAGGGCATTATGTGTAGTGAAAAAAAAGCCAATCTTAAAAGGTTACGTACTGTGCAATTCCATTTATGTAACATTCTTGAAATGATAAAGCTATAGAGTTGAAGAACAGGTGTGCTGTTGCCAAGGGACAGGTATCAGGGTGGGGAGGAGTGGGCGTGACTATCAAGAAGTAGCACAAGGGAGTCCCGGGATGCAACAGTTTTGTATGTTGATTGTGGTGGCAATTACATGCATCTTAATATGCAATCGAATTGCACAGAACACACGCGCAGGCACACACGTACACAAATGAGGGCATGTAATAACTGGTAAAATGGAGTAAGTTCACAGTCTAGTTAATTGTATTGTTAATTTCCTGGTTATGATATTGGCCTGCAGTTACAGAAGATCACTGCTGGGGGAAGCTGAGTGATGGGTTCATGGGACTCTGTTACTGTATTTGCAACTTCCTGTTAGTCTATAATTAACTCAATAGAAAAAGTTTTTTTTTGTTTGTTTTTTTAGGTCGTACAGGTTTCATCGGTCCTTTCGGGATGCTTGTTTTTGGAGCCCAGCTGCGATGCTATAGGTATGTCCAGGCCACATGGAGAGGTTATTGTGGGGTTCTGCATGACAGCCCCATCTGGGGTCCCAGTCAATAGACACGAGTGGGGAAACAGTCACAGCTGCCATCTGACTGCAACCGCGTGTGAGACCCCAGGTGAGAATCTCTAAATAAGAACTGCTCAGCTGAGACTAGTCAACCTCTAGTGAGGTAAGAGTAAAGTAATATTATTGCTTTAAGCCACTAGGGTTTGAGATAATTCATTAGGCGACAAAAGATGACCAGAATACCATCAATGGGACCTGGGCACCTCTGTGCCCCAGGTTTTTAATTTACTTATGAAAAAGTAATAGTGCCCGCACGACAGTTTATTGCAAGCATGAAACAAGTAATCGAGTAAAGAATCTAGGGCAGTGCTTAATGAGGTTCATAAATGTTAGCTCCAGTTATTATTACTGTGTATCCAAACTATAACAAAAGGACAAGCAAGATATTAAATAGCCCATTTAGCTCTGGGTCAATTCCAAAATGACACTAAATGACTTGTACCCTCTTATCCCCAGAGATTGAGAGCAAGCCACAAGAACTTGGCAATGGAGTGGCTTCTATCTTGAGCACATCCTTGTATGACCTCTACCCTGTGGTTTGCCTGTGGGGTAAGTGTACATTCTAAAAATAAATGATGGTCCTATTAAGTTACCCCCCTCTACCTCAACCCCAGAGGGAGTAACTTATTTCTTCTATATGGGTTAAAAGTATTTGTGGGTGCTAATCTGTTCCCTGGGACGAAGAACATTCTTTTATGGAAAATGTCTGTTGCTTGAACAACACTTCAGCTAGTTGGAAGCCCACTTTGTAATACACAGCATTAAAAAAGGCCTTCTCCCTTTCCCCAATTTGAGCACAGTGTGCTAACTCAAAGCCCTTTTCACTGTGCACCATTAAACAAAAAATTATCCTATAATTCCCACCCTACTCCTACCTCCTGACCACACAGTTATTGCACCTACAGGTCAGGACAGCAGACAACCTTTGGAAGGAAGAATTGACAGAAGGGGAGGCAGAATTGATTCGGAGGAGCATGGTGTCCTGAGGTCACCCCCAAGGAGTCTGAATTTCCCTCCAGAGTTAGTGCCTGGTCGGAAACCAAGGAGGGGCCATTTCACCCAAAAGTGCTGACTACAGCTGCCTGGCAGAGCAGGGATGCACTGCAGCAATAGAAGCCCTTGGGCAGCATCTGGATAAATACTTAGAACTTCAGACTTTGGAAAATGCCGAATCATTAACCCTTAGGTTTTAGTCCTTGCCTGTGATCTGTATGGGTGTTTTTGGAGGTTGCCCTGAAATCTGGATTCACTATGACTAACTCAGCCCAGTCAACCTTGTCTGTAATACTTAATCCCTACACAGAAAGAAAAAAATGAGAGGAAAAAAACTCGATGTGTGGGACAGGGGGAGGAGGGTAGGGGTGCTGGGGACACACCCACACCCACACCCACACAGATGACGGAACAGTTTCTGCATCATCAATTTGAACTTTATCTGAGTTATCACAAAACACCATTAAAATATAACCTGAGGGCTTCCCTTGTGGCGCACTGGTTGAGAGTCCGCCTGCCGATGCAGGGGACACAGATTCGTGCCCCGGGCCGGGAAGATCCCACATGCTGCCGAGCGGCTGGGCCCGTGAGCCATGGCCGCTGAGCCTGCGCGTCCGGAGCCTGTGCTCCGCAACGGGAGAGGCCACAACAGTGAGAGGCCCGCGTAACGCGCAAAAAAAAAAAAAAAAAAAAAAAAAAAAAAAAAAAAAATATATATATATATATATATATAAATAACCTGAGCTATATTTCCCTGCTGCAGTTATAACAATGTTGTGATAGCATCTCTCCTGATGTATCTGTGATTAATGGCCTTTGTCATTAAGGTTTTCACATCCAAGGTGGCTTTGAATGCAAATATGCATTTTATCCAGGAGATGTTGGGGAAGATATCATAGAGTTGCCTGAAAACTAGGACAAATATCTCAATAGCTAGAGAATCAAGAACTCCTGTTTAACAAATGACCTGTTTTACAAAGTACCACAGCTGGCCCTGACACTCTCCTGACCTCACCACTGGGAGTTCTTAAGAGAATGACAGTGACACCAACCCTAGCTTAAGTATTTGATAAAGCCTATGGGTTCTGAAGTGTAATAAAGGAAGTAAGTTGAAAACAACAGGTTGGATAGTGAACCTCAGAGAAAGTTTCTATAAATGAAAATTGCCGATGGGGCATAAAGTAAATAACACAAGGGGCGTAAATAATACAAGTAATTCAAGTAAATAATACAAGGGGCATAAAGTAAGTAATACACCTTAAATTGCACCCGTTAGGGATTACTTGCAATTCATCATCATCATCATCCTCTTTATTTTTTAAAAATTTTTTTAATGAAGGCTTTATTTTATTTATTTATTTATTTTTTGCGGTACGCGGGCCTCTCACTGTTGTGGCCTCTCTTGTTGTGGAGCAGAGGCTCCGGACGTGCAGGCTCAGCGGCCATGGCTCACAGGCCCAGCCGCTCCGACCGGGGCGCAAACCCGTGTCCCCTGCATCGGCAGGCGGACTCTCAACCACTGCGCCACCAGGGAAGCCCGACAGAGACTTTTTAAAATCAAATTCCTATGGCTAGGACCTAGCCTGGCAACTGAAGTATACTTGATAAATAAAAACTCAGAAGACTAGTCATCAGCACTTAATTTTAATTAAAATTGATAGTTTAGATTAAGAACAGGACTAGAATAGTGTTTACAATCAACTTCTGAAAAATCACATTTATATAAAGGAAATAAAACAGGTCAGCAGAAGTCCAAGAAAGGTGCAGCTTGTAGTATTGCACGTGGATGAAATATGCTGTTCAGGGTAGCATAATACTTAGGCCACACAAGGCAAGGAGGAGGAGACAAATACAGAGGACAAACCCCTAGTTAGTATTTATTCTGGATTCTTCAGTGAGCTCAAAAATATGTCGTATTTTTGAAACATTCAGCTAGAGCTCTTTATAAGGATGACTGTGTCTTCAACACCTTTTAGTTACAGCCATGCTTTTCATTCCAAATCATGCACAAGTTTAACGTACAGCTTCTACCTCACATAATGGGACATCTGTTAAATCAAAACCACCCAGTGCCACAGGCCATGAGAAGTGGGAAAGGGAATGAATTTCTACTTTATACAATTTTAGGGAATAGTGCCGTGGCTATAGTTTACCCTTTCAAGCACTCTTCATTTTGGTCATTTGTATCAGAACATGAAGAAAAGTGACAGTGAGTACAAATGGACACTAAAAGTAATTCCTAGGCTACTAGTAGAAAGTAAAATAAAATTAAAAAAAAGTCTCCTGCCACATTCACAAAGGTGGCATAACTGTATGGGTAAGAAAAAGGCTGTAAACTTATAGAAAAGATAAACTCTGGCTTCTAAACAAATTACAGAATTGATTTTGCCTTTACTCTTGAGGGTTATAGAGAAAAATGTAAACCAGTGGACCGAGTTACCAAAAACACACATCCTCCAAAGGCGAGGGATGACCTTAAAGTTTGGCCTGAGCTAGTTTTGTCTTCAAGTTTTCTCCGAGTTTATCCATGAACTCAAATGTATTCAAGTAGTCAGAACGCTGCACACTAATAGCAGAGGAAAAAGAAAAGAAGGAAATTTAGTTTGTCTTTGATCTGGTGGCAGGTAGAGGAAAAGTCCTAGACATGCTACTTAAAGTAACATTCTATTTATTTCTAGAAGAAAACTGATTAATGTGAACAAGCTATAAGTTTATGGCCGATGACTGCGTTCAAGGTTCAAGGGGCTAACCCAGGTTACAGGCAGTCTGAGCAGAGTCTGGGCCACACACACACTCACAGGAGGTTCCTGGCCATGTAGCTTTGAGGGTGAAACTGCCCCAGAGCTTCATTCAGACTAATGCCTGGGACACTGAAATCATCCCACTTCTTATTCCTCATTCTTAAAAATAATAGAACATATCCAGGTACAGTCATGCTTTTACTCATATCCCCACAAAATGTCACATGTCCTCAAAAAAAACCTTTTGTAAAAAATTTATTCCTAAGTATTTTATTCTTTTTGATACTATCATAAATAGAATATTTCAAATACGTTTTTCAAATATTTCAAAAAAAATAGTTTTGCTCCCACTGTGAATGTGATGGTTCTTCCATTTCCATTTTTGTCTATTGGTGGTGTAAGGAAAAGCTACTTTGTTGTTGCTTATTTATCTAGTATCCAGCTACCTTAGCCTTTTTTTGTTGAATTGTTTGAATTTTATAGATATATAATTTATAACCTGAAAATAAAGACAATTTCATCACTTCTTTTCACATTAAAAAGAAAAAAGCTTTAGTGCTCTTATTTCTACCTTTGTCTTAGTTAAAAAGCAAAAGACAATGGACTGGCTATCTAATCCTGCTAATAGGTGCCTATTCAAATCGGCTTGGAAGTAACATACCCATAGGAACATTTCAAACACTGTATTCTTGCTGGAAATTTAAGATAAGAAAGATGTAGTGATGGAGTGTATCCCCATTACTGAGGTATACTGACCCTAACAGAGATCTCTGAGGACAAATGGATGGGACACGGGATTGGTGTTAAATTTTAGTATTGTTTCTTGATGTGAGTCATAGTAGCCAACTTTGATTGAGGGAGGAATCCCTGAGCCGCAGCTGATCCAGCTGGGATACAGGCTACCACGTTCTCAAAAAAGTCCTGGGCGATACATGGGCCCTCAAATATCTGACTGCTGGTTACAGATACTTAAGGAAGGGACTATGATAAACCAGACATCTTATACCTGCACTGCTTACTTTTCTTACTGTAAATTGAGGAAAATAAAGAGGTAGAATAAAATAGTCTTGGGGGTCCCTTTGTTTCTAAATGCCTATAATTTTCTTGTTAAATTAAGCAGAACCTTGCCACCCACTTGACTGTAACTAGATCAGGGGTGAGCAAACTACAGCTTGGCCCATGAACCCAGTCTGGGCTGCAGCCCAGTTCTGTACACAGGGTTTGACTGGAACACTGCCACACCCATTAGCTTTTGTGTCACCACTGACCGCTTTCCTGCCATGGAGGCAAAGTTTAATAATTGCCGTATGTTCCACAAAGGCTGAAATGTTTATTATCTGACAATTTACAGATGTCTGCTGACTCCTGAACCAGATGACAAATACTAATTCATGCAACTCCAAAAAGCACTTGATATTTTGAGTCCAGTGAGGATAAATGGTAATTTGACCACAGAGCTTAGGGCATCTTATACTTACTTGGCTAAACCTTTAATACAAGCAGCCAAGTCCTTGGTCATGAAGCCAGCCTCAATGGTCTCAATACAGACTTCTTCCAAAACCTTTGCAAAGAAGCTGAGGTCTTTATTGTTATCAAGTTTAGCTCTGTGGGCTAAGCCTCTGGTCCAGGCAAAAATGGAAGCTAAAAGAGAGGGAGAAAAAAAAAGCACACTTCAATCACACTGGTTAGAAATATTCCCAAGTGCCTCAGTTCCCCAAAATAGAACATTTTTTTTGTTTGTTTGTTTAGGTAACTGACTTCATTGGATGCTATCTGCATGAGCTGTTAAGTTTTAGGAAACTTGGAAACATTTTACCAAATTGAAACTTTTCAAAAAACCTGCACTTTTGTAGAGAAAATGTTTTGGATTTTGTTAGACCTTTAAGAAAGCACATATTCAGGGTAGGAATACATGATGCTTAAGGCATTTACGAATTTGGAAAAGGTCACAATCTCTTCTACCTCTTGTCTATATTGGTCTCTTCTCTTTCCAGGCTATAATCTGTTTTAAAGTGCTATCCCTAAAACCTAGTTAAAAGGATCTAACAATGTGGCTTTAGATTCTTAGCTACATGTGACATTTCACTGCAGCAGAGGAAAAGGAAAATGCTTGTTGATAACATTCTTCTCTGTAATGAATATTCTCCCACAAACTGGAAAAGCATATATTGTGTATATTTTAAGAAACATATTAAAACAGTTCTTATGAGTAGAGCAAATCAGCTATTTGGTGGTGATTTTATACACAAGGCATTGGGCAGCCAAAGGAACACATCTGAGCCCCTTTGGAGATTTCTACTCTGGTTGGAAATCAATGTAGCAGCAAACAGTATCTTACAACTAACACACCATTGTAAAGCAATTATACCCCAATAAAGATGTTAAAAAAAAAAAAAAAATGGAAGCAATGGGATTGGTGGATGTCTCCTGTCCTTTCTGGTACATTCGGTAGTGACGTGTTACAGTCCCGTGGGCAGCCTCTGCTTCTACTGTCTTGCCATCTGGACAAACCAGCACACTGGTCATCATGCCAAGAGAGCCATAACCTATGAGTGGCAGAACATGAGTATGGGATTCAATGGCATGAAGAGCACTGGGTCTCCCAGAGGTGAGAGAAAATGACTTTGTCTTGACGGGTCTCAGTGAGCAAAATAAATATGAGCACGTGGAGCCCCCAGTAATTCTTCTGCCTTTCAGAAAAGGCTGTGCTTTTTCTTCACTTATCTACCTCAGAGGCACCTGCTCCATGATGAAGAACTCATGGTCTGACTGCCTGCATTCCATCCTAGTTCCGTGACTCCCTAACTACTGTGGCTCAGTTTTCTTACCTGTAAAAGGGGAATAGTAGAAACACCTATTTCATAGGGTTGTTGTGAGAACTAGATGAATATGCATATGTTCGTGAATATATATGAAAAGAATACATATTCCTATTCCTTAGACTAGTACCTGCCACAGAGTAAGAGCTCAATATATTACTGTCATGCTTATGTGCAGATACTCTGCTGTTCCAGGAAAATAAAGATTAATGAGTTGTCTCCTGCCATCAAGCTGCTCAAGGGCTCATGTGGGACTGGGAAGAGAAAGCTGATTAAAAACAGAATGGGATGGGGCTTCCCTGGTGGCACAGTGGTTAAGAATCCGCCTGCCAATGCAGGGGACACGGGTTCAAGCCCTGGTCCGGGAAGATCCCACATGCTGTGGAGCAACTAAGCCCGTGTGCCACAACTACTGAGCCTGCGCTCCAGAGCCCGTGAGCCACAACTCCTGAAGCCTGCGCACCTACAGCCCGTGCTCCGCAACAAGAGAAGTCACTGCAATGAGAAGCCTGCACACTGCAACGAAGAGTAGCCCCCGCTTGCCACAGCTAGAGAAAGCCTGCACGCAGCAACAAAGACCCAACGCAGCCAAAAATAAATAAATTAATTAAAAAACAAACAAAAAAACCCCACAGAACGGGATGGGTCCAAGCACCTCCCACTCGCCCCTGCTCTCTTTCACAGCCTCCCCAGAACGACTCTATTCTGTGGTTTCCTATTCAGAGAACCACATTACAACTTTTAAGTCCATACAATTGATTTTTCTTCTTTTCTCTTTTTTTTACACTCGAGTTCCAAGAACACTTTTCTCCATTTCTGCTACCTCCCAATAACACCTGTGGAGTTAATACTGCAAATTTATAATAGGCTGCTACTTTGTTTGAGAGTAAGTAAATAAACCCTTTTTAAACTCATCTTTGTGTACAATGGCAATTTCTGTGCTGAATTAGCAGCTCCTTTCCTATCACTGTGTTGGTATGAGGCTTTAGTAGAGTCTCAAATATTCATTGACTGGAGACGTTCAGGGCCATATCCACGGTGAATGTGTCTATCTATTTATATTAGGAGACACTAGTTGGTATGACTGTCAAAACTGAGGAGAGAAATAAAATGTTTGGTGTGAGTCCAAAGTAGTTCATGCCTCTAGAGAAGAATGAACGTAAGAACAGCTCGGCTGGGGGCTTTCCTGGTGGTGCAGTGGTTGAGAGTCCGCCTGTCGATGCAGGGGACACGAGTTCGTGACCCGGTCTGGGAGGATCCCACATGCCGCAGAGCGGCTGGGCCCATGAGCCATGGCTGCTGAGCCTGTGCTCCGCAGCGGGAAAGGCCACAACAGTGAGAGGCCCGCGTACTGCAAAAAAAGAAAAAAAAAAGAACAGCTCGGCTGCCTTTTAATCTGTTTAGCTACATTGAGGTCACCTTTATCTACAGGTGCTGCTCAGACACAGAGCCTTGGTTCCAGGTATCTTACCGGTGCACTGCTGGACACTGCAATTCCACATACCTATTTTGAAATCCTTTGAACCTCCATAACTTGACAATTACATTGGAGATATCCCTCCAGATACCCTCTTTTTTTTTTTTTTTTACCCTCTTCTTATTGCCATGACGACATTTAGAAATGATGGAATGATTTGGGTCCCTTTCTAAGAACTCTGATTACCAGGAAGCTTTTGTAGGCACCACAGAATCACCACAAAGCAACACTCCTTCCTCTGCTGCATTCAATATAAACGATTGTCAGGACGTAGGAGAAACAGAAGGAGGGTAAAGGAGAACTCATTTATCGGACATAAAAGTTATCTTTAACCAGGCAGATTTACTGATTTTCAAACTGATAGGAGATGATTAACTTTTCATAAGAGAAAGAAAAAGTAGTACTTCCTGGGGAAAAGCAAACATAATTAAAGCTACCACAAACATTCATCGGGGGAAATTCAGTTTACACAGCTACCCTGAGTAACTGAAGTTGGAGGGCAACTTGGTGCCGAGGAAATCAGGGAAGGGAGCTTTTTTGCTCATTTGGTCCTTATCTCTGGCATGAAGCTCCTGGTTCCTGGAATTTCTGTGGAGAGCCCGGGGCTTCTTTGCTCAATTCTGTGTGTTTCAAGATAAGCAGTAAACACGTGTGTCTTACAGGGTGACAGAAGAGCCATCAAGGCTGGCAAAAGGGGCATGATCTGTAACTGTCTCCAGAAGAATGGGCTGTCGGAGGGAGGCCCCTCGCTTAGGAGACAACCCTGGGTCCTCCTTGCCCGAGTCCCCTAGCTTTTCAGGTTCTCATCAGAAGGCAGATAAGCGTGGGGGGTGGTTTTCAGATTGGGCCGCTGGGCTACCACTGGAGGCAGGGAAGCTTCAGGCGGGGAAAGGGCTGAGACATAAGCTATGTGAGCCTCTGAGGCTGGAGCCCCGAGTCTCAACCCACGAGTTAATTCCTGTGCGTCCCTGCCAGAAGTCGCCTACCCAGTCTGAGCTTAATCTCCTCATCTGTCAGCTGAGAAGATGGACCAGGATGCCTTGCGGTGTTAACATTTCATGACTTTTAGCAGCAAAGGGCCACAGAATCCCCCTTCCTGTACCAGAGAGCTAGCAGGGCACGACCTGTCTGCTGCAGGCCAAGCCCACCTCCACTTGGTACTCCAGCTCCTTACCTTGGGCCACAGAGTCCGACTGCACATCCCCATCATAGTTTTTACAGGCCCAGATGAAGCCTCCTTCTGATTTCATAGCTTGGGCCACCATGTCATCGATGAGCCTGTGCTCATACCAGATATTCTGAGCTTCAAACTGAGATTTGTACTGCCTAAGAAACAAGAAAGAAAAGAGAACGACAAAGAAAACTGGTTTTGTTGGGATACCATGTGCCTCTCCAAAGGAGTCGGGGTGGGGTTGGAAGCAGCACATTTTAGCTGAAGCAACACAAATTTGGGAACCAGACAGACATGGGCTCAAATCTCTGCCCACTCATTTTCTAGCTGTGAAACCCCAATTTCCCCTTCTGTAAGGGTGATTTCATCCACTCTGCAGAGATGTGAGAATTAAGCAAGACGGTGGAGTGTTCCAAGTACTACTTTCACAGTTTTCAATACACCACTAATGAGATTCGTGAGATTCAGCTTACTTTAAGAGTGTAACCAGGAAGAAAAAGACTACTTTACTGCTCAATATCATTCAGGAAACTAGGATAGCTTCTAGGTTTGATATAGATAGGTAGTAGAAGGAGGAATTAAAATGTCTCAGGAAAGATACCTAAAATCCTAGCCGTGGCCTGAATGCTTGTATCTAAAAGGGAGGGATACTATCTTAAAAGTCAACAAGCGCTCAGGTATTGTTGAACTCAAAGTTGTTGTAAATGTGGACTTAAGTTCAAATGACTCCACTAAAGCAGAGTTTTATTAATTTATTTTTAATAAAATCAATCAATTAATTAATTTAAACTTTTTGGCCCACGGCTTATGGGATCTTAATTCCCTGGACCAGGGATTGAACCCATGCCCTCAGCAGTAAAAGCGTGGAGTCCTAACCACTGGACCACCAGGGAATTCCCAAAAGCAGAGTTTTATTTATTTATTATTATTATTATTTTTTTGTGGTACGTGGGCCTCTCACTGTTGTGGCCTCTCCCGTTGCGGAGCACAGGCTCCGGACGCGCAGGTTCAGGGGCCGTGGCTCACGGGCCCAGCTGCTCCGCGGCATGTGGGATCTTCCCGGACTGGGGCACGAACCCGTGTCCCCTGCATCGGCAGGCGGACTCTCATCCACTGCGCCACCAGGGAAGCCCCCAAGAGCAGTTTTAAATCATAACAGTGGGCTTCAGAAAGAATGGAAATGGGCCCAAACTCAAACTCACACCCATGAAAAATCAGAACTTTCTATCACTAACAGGGTACCTTTACTCACACATTAAATAACTCTGGCCCTGAAGAAAATAAACGTGGGGCCTTTATCTGAGAACACATTTCCCTTCTAAAAGCAATTCAAGAGTTTCGTTTCACTCCTGTTAAATCTCAGTTTTGTCCTTATCTGAATGGGATAGTTATGGTTTTCACTCAATTTGTCCCACAATCAAAGGGATAAGCATACGAATTCTATATTATAAATGCCAGCTTATGTGACAGAAAAGAAAAAGAACTGTAGTTACTTGTCATATATCTCCTGAAAGATGTCTTTAAAACGTCCATCATATTTCTTTAGAATAGTGTTTTTGGTGCTCAGATACAAAGGCCAATTCTTAGATAGAGCCATCAGGAAAGAACTGTGTGCAAAATCTTCGATTGCCTTATCTTGATTGTACATCCCCATGGCAACACCACTACCCTCTGTGAGGGGACAACAATGAGGGAAAAAAGAAAGGTAAACAGGGTATAGTTGTAACAAGTCTATATACACCCACCACCCCCAAAACACCCAATTCCCAGCTCTCATGTCTGAGTCCAGGCTTCAGACTTCAATATTCCATGAGTTCCTGAGACACACAATCAGAGGAAAGTCAGTTCTAGGTAAGGACATTCTAACTTGTTCTGAAAGGGCAACATAAATGAGAAAAACATGGTCTTTAGGATCCTAAAGTTCTTGAAATACCAAAAGCTACTGAAACGAACCAGAAATACACTCAAGAGGTGAATAATTTTTAAAGTCTCTTTTCATACTTTAAAAATTTCAAGCATGTGTTTTAAACTCGAAGTGTGAACTCAATCCTTAGCTACTGAGAAAACTTTGCATTTCAATTACTGGATGAAAATTCTTGTAATTTCCTGGCGGATACTGAAAGTTCATTCTGTCATTGGTAGAAATAATTACACTCCATGTAATCACTGGTGTTTCACAGCTCTTATTGTTTGAACTTTGTTATTACTGAAAGCTAGAACTTCAATCTGTGCCACTGCCGGGGGCCAGCTTGGGCCGAGGATGTTTGAGCTGCTGAAACTGGCAGAACTAGATTCCATTAAAATGATATGATTTAGAGGAGTCAAGGAAAACAATAGCTAGGTAAGTTTTGAGGTTTTTGTTTGTGTGAGTGCTTTTAACAACCTTAACAGTGGAGAAAGAGGGTCCTCTGTTCTTACAACGGCTTTTGGGAGGGATTTGCCATAATGGACCTTAGAAGCAGCAGGAAGGGGGTCAAGAAGAGGCCAAAAAAAACAAACATTCCACTTTCACAGAACAAATACTCAGAAGGACAAGAAGAAAACTTCAGCAAATAAATAATGCAGCTATTTTCAAATACAAACCCTACCAGAGCCAAAGGGCAGGATTACATGACAGGCCATTTGGGGCTATTAATGTTTAATTTGTGCACAACAGACTCCTGTCAACCTTCCCTCCATGTTTTAAGAGAGATGCATAATTATCTACTTGCATTTCCAATTATCTCTATGCATTTCCAATTAAGTGGCTAGTTCTTTTTATGCCTTTAGCAATGCCACAGGAATCCATGGCATTGATTTTGAGTCCTATGGAAATGTTGTAGATTCAGGTTGTATTTTTAGGCAGCCACACAATTTTCACAGAACTTTAAAAAACCAGTAATAACGCTGTCTAAATGATCTGCGAAAAAAATGAAAGATGTAGCTCATGGTGGACTTACACATACCTGTGAAGTTATGTACCAGGAATGTCGTTTTGGGGGATCCATCGCTTGGCGTGTAGGATATCTCTACTTTTCCAGGCCCCGGGACAACAAAATCAGTTGCTCTGTACTGTATGGGGGAAAAAAGGTATACTAAAAAAACAAAAACAAGAAAAACCCCCACAAAAACCCAAAACTGTCCTAGCTAGTTGGTGGTAGTACACATTAGAAATCAATATTTATCAGGGGTCTACCATGCATGGGGCAGTTTTCTGAGTACAGATATGGGTATGAGAGAGAATAACAAAATATTTCCCCTTATGAAGCTTAAGACCTAACAAAGACAAAAAAAGAAGTAACATTAGAGCTTTCAAATGTCAAAAGGGGGCACAGATAAAAAATACTATTGGAGGGCTTCCCTGGTGGCGCAGTGGTTGAGAGTCCGCCTGCCGACGCAGGGGACACGGGTTCGCGCCCCGGTCTGGGAAGATCCCACATGCCGCGGAGCGGCTAGGCCTGTGAGCCATGGCCGCTGGGCCTGCGCGTCCCGAGCCTGTGCTCCGCAACGGGAGAGGCCACAACGGTGAGAGGCCCGCGTACCGCAAAAAAAAAAAAAAAATGATTAACTTGTATCCCTTATTACCTCATTTGATTCTTCCATCAATCTTACAAGGGAGGAACTGTGATGTAGTGGAAATAATGCATCTAGGGTCAAAAGACTCGGGATCTGGTCCTTGGACCTTCAGGACTCAGTCTCTTCATGGTAATCACTGCTACTAATGCCCAGCCCAGGACCTGTCCACATGAAGTAATCGTTCTGAAAACAGCTGCAGCAGGCTGACAACCCTTAGGAAAGGGCCTGTGGAGGACAGCTACCTTTGTCATGGGTATGGAAAATGTGCCCAACCCACACTAGGCTTATGTCAATCTTTGCTGCCTTGTATCTTCTTCAATGGCTTAGATTAGAATACTTTCAGAGTCAGGTACCAGCCGATGCCAGCCAAACCTATTTGTCTACGTTTGTGTAGAATAATACTAATAACAGCTGGTAGAAAAGCTGTCAGATAACGATACAGATTAAATATCTACTCTAGGCAGAATATTTCTGACATATAAAGTCCTTCACTATGGGTGGTAATTGATTCCTATTTCTCAAAAGCCAGAAACCGAGGCACCAAAGTACAATAAATGCTTTCTAGAGGTTTGGAATTTTCAATCTAGACTTTAATAAATAGAATGACCATTCTTCCAGGTGACTGATGCCAAAATAATAATCTAAAAAAAAAAAGAAAGGAAAAGGACATCATTGAACTTGTAAGAACTTAAGAGTGGTGTTCCCAGGATTAGTGAGCTTGTAGCACTCCCATCTACATCCCCTCTCCTGGGCCTCTGAGAGGTATCTGTGAAGGGACTGGCCAGGATGAAGGGATAGTCTGAGCCACACGGTAGAACAAAGTGAACTACCCCTCAAGGACGACCTGGTGACCCTGCCCCCAGGAACGGAGAGTGGTCTGCTCTACCCATACTATTTTTAAGGATGGCTACATCAAAGCCTCTGGGTGTCAGCATCAGGGAGACTTGTTTTTAAGGCTCTTTTAAGACATAAGCTGCTTTCTATGAAAGTCTAAAACTTCAGTTTCAACACAGAACTTTTGTTTAGCTGGCAATTTTTGTTTAATTTGGCAACAAGCCTACTTGTATAGAAGTACAGAAATTGTACTTTTTTTTTCCCCAAGCAGGAAGGGAATGCTTTAAAGAGACTGTTTTCAACTACTGAGTCAGTTTTTCCTTTTATGCATGAAACGATCATGTTTAATATAATCTTCGGTAGTTCTCAACTCTGTCTGCACATTAGAATCACCTGGGGAGCTTTAAAATGCCATGGAATTCAGATTTAGCTGGTGTAGGGTGGGACTCAGGCACTGGAATTAAAACAAACAAAATTTTTTTAAAACGCGAAGCAAAATAAAACAAACACCAAAAAACCTGTAAAGGGACCTTACTGTACAGCCACAGGGTTTGGCTGAACCACTGATTTGGCCGAACCACAGGAAATTATCTAAATAAAAATGTCTACATCATATGGTTTAATCTAATAAAAAGACAAGGAAGAAAAAAACATGCCTGAAAAAAATCATTTGTGTTGAGACAGGTACCTATCTGTAAGTTTATCTGTATTTACTTTTATCTAAATGTATACATACATTCATTTCTCAATTCTGTACCTCACTTAATGGGAGTAGATAAAATAAAGATAAGAATAAAGCACATATAAATCAGAACTGCTGGGCAGTCAAAGCCCGTGAAAAAATAATATGGATTTTTTGATGATGGCCATTCTGACTGGTGTGAGATGAAATCTCATTGTAGTTTTGATTTGCACTTCTCTAATGATTAATGCTTTGTGACCGCCTGGAGGGGTGGGATAGGGAGGGTGGGAGGGAGATGCAAGAGGGAAGAGATATGGGAACATATGTATAACTGATTCACTTTGTTATAAAGCAGAAGCTAACACGCCATTGTAAAGCAATTATACTCCAATAAAGATGTAAAAAAAAAAGAATATGGAAAATCAAGTTATGCCAACACCACTTACTTGATCGCCATAAGCATGACGACCTATGATGATGGGTTTTACCCATCCACTCACAATCCGGGGGATATTTTTGCAGATAATAGCTTCTCTGAACACAGTGCCACCCAGAATATTTCGGATGGTGCCATTTGGTGATTTCCACATTTGTTTCAACTTGAACTCCTCTACCCTCTTCTCATCGGGGGTGATGGTGGCACACTTGACACCAACGTTGTATTTCTTTATAGCTTCTGCAGCGTCCTTGGTGACCTGGTCATTGGTGGCATCGCGATTCTCTATGCCTAAATCATAGCTGGGAGGGAAAAATTGTAAGCGTAACTTTCCAGGTAAACCGACAGGAGATTGAGGGTACTCCTATTCTATCCCCATGCACCACTCTGTGCATGGTGATGGCATGCAGGGCCTGCCCTGCAGAAAGTGAAGACTCCATATGTATGTACCCAAATCCGCTAAGTTTTAGCATTAGTGTATCCTAGACACAGAAGATGGCTGCCAACTAAAAAAAAGCACCAAGAAAGGCTGGACTGCTAGGCCACGCATGCCTCCCTGTGTGTGGGAAGCTGTCTAACAGGAAACTAAATGGAAACCACTGCGCTCTGCCCTGCTGCCTGCTCTTCACCATAGAGGCAATAATAGCACACCAGCAACCTTTCTGCAGACTGCCTTCAGCACGATTAACATAAGAATGCAAGCCCAAACATTAATTTTCCCTTAGTAAATATTGTGCTCTAAAAATAAAGGGGTCAGAAGGTTTAAAGGGTTTCTAGTATTTTGGCGTTGAAGTGTTGGAGTTACAGATGAGACGGACACTGCCAAAAAAAGCTAATGACCCCTTCATTAATGACAATTAGTCATATGAAGAACCTTTCCCTAAATCTTGGGCAAATCTCTTTCTTCTGGAAACAAGCCTGCAGTTTATAGAATAAGTAATGGAATCCAGCAGTGGTTTTATATACCCCAGTGAATTATAGCTTAATGCACACCAACACCCAGATTGCAAGTTATTCAGAGCAGGAAAGAATGCTGGTTGTCCATGAAGTATAGAAAAAGACTGTAAAGCTGTATTTAAAGTATGTAATAGTTTGCCAAAAGCAGGAAAAACAAAACAGTAATCAACAGTTTATTTTGTTCTCCAAGGCTTTAAAAGTTTTTCAAATTTTTTCAGCCTTCAAAACTTGCTGAACCATTAAGCCTCTAGATTTCTTGCTTCAGTTCCTGTATTTTCCTTTCCTTAGATATCCCAACTTGTGATGGAAATGCAAAAGGGAATCCAATCTTACAATGTATTTCCAAATAATAATTCCAAACTGCTTTGACTGTTTTGGCTTCCTCCCTCCCCTTGAGGGTGTATCATGCATTTGCATTAACCAGACCTCCGTAGGAAATATCCTTCCTTCTTAGTCTTGTAAGGGGTCATGATGACCCACTACTTGCTTTGTACGCACAGATGTGGATTGTGTGTAAACTGTCAATACATCATTTGGGTCAATACAACCCTTTACTCAAAAACTTCCTTAACTGCTCTTCCACCTCTAGCGGGCAGAACAGTCCTCAGAGCTTTCTGAAAGACTGTCTCCTGGGTTATAATCCTCAAGTTGGCATGAATAAAATTTTCCATTTCTTTCTTAGATCGATTATTGGTTAATTTTTTTTTCATCGACACTTACAAAGCCACTGACTTTCTTATGGTTTAGGGAGTGCTCAATATCTATAAATGTCTACTCCTAACTCAAACAAGCAATGTGGTCAGCAGTATTTATGTTCGTAGGAAACATTTTTCATCAGAAGAACCTGCCAGCAAATTAGTGGATTTTTTGCTTCTCTTCTTAACATTTCTAAGCGAAAAGAATGAATAAATGGCCTTGATTACTGCCTAGCCAACAGAAAATAAAACAAATGAATCACTCCACTCCCCTCAAAAAGAACGCATCATGTAATAATAATAGCAATTTTGGAACAACTTACACTTGTTTAAGTCTCCAAAAATTCTTTAGTCTTTAGCCAGTGACTTTTTGCCTTCTAGACATAATGACTGTCCTTTAAACCTCCTTATGCCTCTATACTAAAGCAGCTCAAAAGCATCTTTGCATTTACTATACTGGGAAGAGCTCTGCAAATTCACCTATTATCATGTAAAGTGTTTGTAAAATGCTTCTTTAACCATTTGGATGATTTTTTTTTTTAAACTTTAATTAATTAATTAATTTGGGCTGCACTGAGTCTTCGTGGCTGGGCTTTCTCTAGTTCCGCTTAGTTGCAGTGCGGGGGCTTCTCATTGCAGTGGCTTCTCTCGTTGCGAGCACGGGCTCTAGGCACGCAGGCTTCAGTAGTTGTGGTGCACGGGTTTATTTGCTCCACGGCATGTGGGATCTTCGCAGACCAGGGATCGAACCTGTGTCCCCTGCGTTGGCAGGCGGATTCCTAACCACTGCACCACCAGGGAAGTCCCTGGATGATGTTTTTAAAGTGTCATTTCCTGTGTGTTTGGTGGACCTCTGCAGATATTTGCTCCCTCCCTCTCATGGCTGCAATATAGATATATCATCAACACCTTAGGCTTAGAGTAATTAAAAAGGGCATTTAATGACAACATGTGAATTAAATGTCTACACCCAAGCAAATAACAGGCCCTCAGGACAGTCTGAGGAATAATTCTGGGTCAAGGCAAACACACTTACAGTTGCCAGTAGTTTGGCTAAAATGTGTTGTTCAACATATTACCCTGCCAGTCTTCAGCCACTCCACCCCTGTGAAAATTCTGTCTCTACCTAGTCCAAATGTACAAAGAGCACGAGCAAATGTATGAAAAACATAGGGGGGGAAGAAAATGAAAGAATTCCATAGAGATTTTCATATCTGTCCCCAAATACTTTTTTTTTTTGCGGTACGCGGGCCTCTCACTGTTGTGGCCTCTCCCGTTGTGGAGCACAGGCTCTGGACGCACAGGCTCATCGGCCATGGCTCACGGGCCCAGCTGCTCTGCGGCATGTGGGATATTCCCGGACCGGGGCACGAACTCGTGTCCCCTGCATGGGCAGGCGGACTCTCAACCACTGCGCCACCAGGGAAGCCCCCCAAATACTTTTAATACAGGGTAAAGGCTCCAATCTCCAGGACACAAATGGTTTACAGAACTTCTGAAAGGTCGGGGTTATATTAGATAATGTCAAGAATTCTTTCTGTGCTACAATTGTATGAAAAGGGTAAAAGACAAGGAATGAAAAGGTAACAAGGTCCACTGACTAGTTAAATAGAGTGACAGAAAATACACTAACCTTCTGAAAGGACAAAATTGTGTTAACTACATTCTTTACAGATTAACAGAGGATGTAGCTCTATTATTTTCCCCTCCGCAAATAATACCTCCTGCTGCTCTTGGCCACTGATTTATTACAAATAAAACCCTCACAGGAAATAGAGGCTTGGAAAGACCTGAGAATTACTTTGTTGCCATTATAATTCTTCTCTTCTGAAAAATTACAAGTTCAGTGTTTCTAGTATTATGTTAAAATTAAAATAGAAGATTCATTTGCATATATATTTGAAACCCAGTCCCCCTAAAATCAAATTCCCTTACTGAGTTTATGATTAATCTATCTGAAACTTTATTCCCTTGCTGTTCCCCTCTGACCTCAATCCTGTGCTAATTTAACACTAATCAACCAGAATCAGATGACTAAAATTGCTATTATAGACAACATTGTTAATGACTAAAATTGATGTTGTAGATATCATCAGTTACTACAAACTCAGGTTGTTTCTCCAGGTCAAGATGAGCTAACAGACCCCCAAGCCATGAACCACCTGGCCAGGGAAGGTAAACAGGACACATCCTGACCCACTGAAACTAACATTTAAGAAATGTCACAGAAATTTCACAAGCTTCTCAGTTCTTCCCCCAACAACCCCAACTCAAAGACCAATTTGGAGTGGATCTGAGACTTGTCTCCCACTCCCTTCTTGGCGCCCTGCAAATAACCCCTTACTTTGCTGCAAACACCTACTGTCAGAGTTTGGCTTTCTGTACCACGGCACACCAGTTACACATTCATTTGCATATAAGCTCACCAAAAGCTTTATACACAAGGTACAATGGTATCTATGTAAAAAAGCGACTTATACCCTGAAATCACATATGCTTTCTGACTTTGCTGCTTGGCAGAGTGATTCATTTACCTGTGCAGGTCCAATTCCACATAGGGAAAAATAAGTTTCTCTTTAATCAACTCCCAAATGATTCGTGTCATTTCATCTCCTTGCATCTCTACTACAGAACCGCCTTGGATTTTTTGAGACATTTTGACTTCAATAAACCTTCAAGAGGAAAAATGATAAGACACATATCTCATCATTTGCCTCATTACCATGTAAAAACAAAATACAATTTGGTGACTACTAAAAGAACAATTCATAACAGCATGACTGCATAAAAAGCTAATAATAACAATTACATTAACCATTAGAATCGAATACGTTTGCTGTATAAAGCATCATGTTACATGCTTCTTGTGTGGTTTCTGAATCAACATTCACAACAACCCTGTAAGATGGAAATTATTTTTCCATTCTACTTTGCTAAAAGAAAAAAAAGCTTTTGCAAGGCCATCTGGCTGGAGGGTCGGGGAGCCTAAGCCTGTCACATGCCCTTAATAATGTAATCATTATTCTTGACTGTTGGTTTGTCCTATAAAATGAGATTATTTCCACGATATCATGTTTATTTGAAAACCTCTATCCAACTCCTCATTTTACTGCGCCCTCAAGAGGAGCAGAATGATGTGTGCTACTATTTCCCCTCTTTTAAGAGGCTGTTTTGGTTAAAACAACTATCCTTGAGGAGATTCAACAAGTTCCAGCGACCCATTTTAAAGAAACTTTAAGTCCTTTTAAAAGTGAAAGATGAAGAATTCCAGGTGGAACTATATTCTCCTAGAGACAATAATGGATATCGGGGATGTCACACTGAATACAAAGTGATTTCTCAGAGAAATCTGTACGTATAGAGAAGGACTACTGTCCAGGACACGCCCCTGTCCTGTCCTCAGTATCCCAACTCCTGGACTGTTCTGGCTGTTAGTGGGCAAAGACAAGCTGCCAGTGGGGGGGACAGGGGATTGGAATTGTTCCAGGAAGAGGTGTCTTCTTGGGATGTGGGGGGATGCCAGATTCAAATCAATCTGATTCCCAGAGAGGGCAGGGGTACACCCTTTGGATGAGGCTTAAAGAAAGGCGTGTTTCCTGAGAGGCAGAGGAGGCCCTGAGCCTGCTAAAGGTTCCCTTTCATGGTGCTCTAATGGAAACTTTTTTTCTCCCTAGCAACATAACTGCAGATTGCTTTTATTCTTTTAAGTTATGGCTGAGGACTGGAAGTCAGGAGAACTGACTAAAAAAATTATGAAGTAAGAGGCCTGTAAACAGTATTTCTTAAAAAGTTAAGCTAAAGTAATTTGGTCTTTAAATTTTAAAACGTAAAGATTAGTAGACTGTGAGCTTCAGTTCCTCACCACAAGCCAGGACATATTCCTAACCTCTAGGCCCATTTTCACTTCCCAATTTCTAACTCTGGGATCCTGCTTATTAGTATTTAGGAGGTTCCCTAGACCATTACTGGGGAACCATCTGGAACTCAACTAGAATAAAAAAGTGAACAAACTGGTGTGAATGAGTCAGCTACTTCCCATTTGTAATTTCAAGTATAATTTAAAGTACAGCTTAAAGTGTATGATTTAGTCATGCTGATCCCACTGTCACATCTGTCCTTGTATTTAAAACAAAACAAAAAGAGGCAGCAAATTTATCTTAGTTTTGATACATTTCTGAGGCCATACTCCTACATAGTATTATGGAAGGGTTATGATGGCTATTTTTCTTTGACGGCAAATACAGTTAATAAAAGGTCATACATCATACTTGAAATTTCAATAATGAGTGACAATGTTTTTTAGTTAATTATTTTCTTCTCAATTGAAACAAACACTTTCTGCAGTAATCTTTCTATATTTCATAATGCATAACTGAAACATTTCATGTTTTCTTCACGTTACTTATCCATTACATTTTTACTATCTTTTCACTAAAAAAGTGAAGCTTTATTGTAGACCCTGGCTTACTACAATGTAGGACACTTTTATTTCTCCTAGATTTGAATTCCATGCAGTGAGCATTAGACACCACTGAATTCACTTTCTACCCTAGTCCCTCAGATTTTCTGTCTCCACCCAAACCCTGACTTCAGAAGGAAGGCCTTTTCCAACAAGCCAGTTCATTTATTCTGAAAGCAGCTGAATTCCAATCTCCTGACACACATGTGCAATGCTAGAAAATAAACCTGGACTAAAGTAGTTTAAGAAAAAAGAGCTGCTCACCCTGTTTAATTTTATTTTCATTATTCCCAAATTTTTAGCCACATTTTTCGGGGGGCTGAGTTCATAAACTACATTAATTTCTGGGCAACCACCCCCAAAAAACCAAAGTCTCTTGCAGAGAAGACTAGACTGAAAGAAACAAGGAAGCAAGTGCAATTTATTGTTGGAAATATTCCTGACTCACTCCATTGCAGTGGCTCCAACCACTTCCAAGACCTCCAAGACCAATTAAACGCAATATTGCCATATCAAAGAATGGGAGAAATTGCTAATTCTCACCTTTACAATTTCTAATCACCTCAACTCCTCTCAATCTTGCAGACTCAGCTGAGTGCAGTTTATCTCCTAAAACAAATCAAAAAAGGGAAGAGAAAGGTAAGGTACAAGGCACTCCTGTCAGGAGAATTTAGCTGATTTCAGTACGGGCCAGGCAACCCGGTTTATCTGGTTTAAAGTACAGTGCTGAGTGTATCCAGGCGGGGCAAAGGGCAGTTTTAGGTCCGCAGGCACCTTTCAAATAAAGTAAATATCTCTGCACACACTGGAGGGTGCGTCCGTGGGAGTCCCGGGTTCGTCGTCCGTTAGCTAGTCTTGGGGTTTGCACGGCCTGCATGCGTCCTTGTGGCCATTGTGCAAGAGGGCTGCAACCGAAGCTGGCTCGGTTTCTCCTTCCAGGTCTCCACGTTCGCCCCTTCCCTCCCAGGTGCCGGGACCTTTAAAACCCGGGCGCCAGGAGTAGGCCGAAGGACGCCTCCCCCAGAGCTCGAGATGCCAGCGGCCGCGTGGTTTCCTCCACCCTCACTCTGCCCCCGACCGCCACCAGGTGGCCTAGCGAACGCCCCTCGCCGGCCCCCTTCAGGCTCCCCAGGCGGACGCATCCAGCTCACCGCACCGCCAGTCCCAGCAGCGCAAGGTCGATGCACACTCCCAAGTCCTCCAGCTCCCGAGGCCGCACGTTTTCTTTCCCAAGACTTCGTCTTCGTCGCTAGACTTCGTCTTCCACGCGTCCCTGCATCCTCCCATCCCGATTTTCCTTTCTGTTGCAGACCTGGCCTTCCGTCTGTCAAGGCATGCAACCTTCTGCCGCCCAGTTTTCGTCCTCCCTTGCCTAAGAGCGGGCCTTCTACACATCCAGGCATCCAGCACCTTCTTCCTCCCCATTTCCTTTTCCCACGCCCAATACCTGGATTTTTTTCCCCTGCCTTGCGACCACGACTCGCCGCTAAGTTGCCCCTACCACACCCAAGATCTGAGCTTCCTTCCTTTTTCCCACTCCAGCTATTGACAGAGCCTCCCCACAAAAGCCAGGGGCCGGAGACGCCCCTCGAAGCCTGCGGTTACCTGCAGGAGAAGGTACGCTGGCGATGACCCGGGAACGCCACAGCCCTCACACGGTTAACCCCACAAACGCACACTCTGGCAATCCCAGCTGCTCTCCAGCTGTTCCGGCCTCTTACACGGCCTCTGCAGAAACCGAGAGCTGGAACGTCGGCGCTTCCAGGCTTTTGTCCCGACCCAGGCCCGGCCCCCTCAGTCCACCTCCCGGAGTTCCGCCCCTGCCCCGCTGCCAATCGCCGCGCGCTGACCCGCTGAGATGGGCGGGGCCAGGGGCCAGGGGCGGGTCCCGGAAGGCTAGGTCGAATTCCGCGGCGAATTCCAAGCGCTCGAGGTGGGGGAAGGGCTTGCGCGCCTTTGGAGTTGGACGCCACTCCTCTACGGCGGAAGGACGAGATTGCCACCTGCAGGCTGGGGAGCAGGGCACGCCTGGGCTGGTCTTCTGAATCCTCCGCCGCGAAAGGGCCCCCCGGGCTTTGTAACAACCTAGGGCCCGGCGGAGTGAGTTTCCACGTCAGCAATAAAGGCAAACCGGGGCCGGCGCGGCCCGGACCGATCCCCTTCCCTGCGCGCCCCGGCTGTGTGGTAGACTGGAACGCGCTTCGACAGAAGGAAAAGTGCCCTGGGTAAGCGTGACATCGCTTTGGGGGTTTCGCGCAGCTGGAATGCAAAGGGTTGAACAGTTGCACAAGCAGGCATGGTACAGTAAATTTCCGCCACCGCCGATGACTAAGTCTTTAGAGCTTCGGTATCTATAATTTCAGTTACTACTGAGTACTATAAATAAACGCAGTCGTCATTTGCATTAGAAGATAAGGATAATGAGATTATTATCTGGGTTCCAGAGAAGTTCACATAAAGATCGGAAGTCTTAGAGAACAGTGGATTAAAAAAAAATTCTGTCCTCTGCAGGGGATTATTTTTTGTGTATTCCTTACTCTTGAAAACATGGAAGGCGGGGGAGGAGTATTTTAGATCGTGATTTGTAGGATAATCGCATGCTTGGTCCAGGATTCAATGCCCCCAAATTTATTTTTTTTAATTATCTCTAATATTGGGTTATTATTATTACTCTTATGAAGGGTACTATGCGAGGTGCATTTTGGTCACTAGAGGGCACTGGTATTTTTCCCAAGAGAAAAGGAAGAAGGAAAGCATACACAGCCTCGCGCTTGTTGATTATTGAGATGGATTAACTGAAAGTAGCGGCCACTTCCATTTATTCCTATAGAACTGATTATAGAGGTATATGGTCTTGTATTTTCATCTCTAATTTGAGACTCCAAATCACCTGAGATTGTAAATTTACTCTATTATTATATCAGGCTCACGTTATTACCCCTTGTCCACTGCTAAAATTATTTATATTCATTCTTGTTCCAGAAAGGATTTAGGGCAACCTTCAAGATACATACAGTATAGCACGACAAAGGACATTGAATATAGGTGAGGAAAAGACAGAATAAATACAGGAAATTGTACAGAGCCAAGGTGAGTTTAATCACAAAATGTATTCCATCAAATCCTAAACAGTGCCGAAAGGGGGGGCTACAAATTTGGCTCTAAGCCAATGTGAGAGGAAAGGTAACAGCGTTACCTTTCTAAAAATCTAAAACAGCGTTTCCTAAGTCAGTAATGTAGGAAGTACTTTTCAACTGAAAAGTTTTTTTTTGTTGATCCCGAGCAGTGACTTATATTAATATATACAGATATATGCTCCTTATGCTGATAGCTCTCATACAACTATAAAATAACAAACTTATAGACAAAATGACTAGAAGCAAAACTATAAAAATATATTACCATTGTCAACATTAATTAAATGTAACAAACGATGTTTGGCTGAAATTAAATTACTGCTTGCAATTTGAATATAAAACTCACTGCTTACATTCTGGTTCTTTTGAATTTAGCTTGGGTTTTCCACTGGATGCCATGTGAGGATTCATTTAGAACACCAGTCTTCCAGACTCACAGACGTAGAGAACAGACCTGTGGTTGCCTAGGGGGAGAGCGGGTGGGGTTGGAAGGGATTGGGAATTTCGGGTTAGCACATGCAAACTATCATGTATAGGATGGATAAACAGCCAGGTCCTACTGTATATCTCAGGGGACTATATTCAATATCCTGTGATAAAACAGATTAGAAAAGAATATAAATAAGAATGTATATACCTGTATAACTGAATCACTTTGCTGTACAGTGGGCGATCTTTACTGGGCTATCTATTCTGTTCATGTGATCCCTTGGTCTAATTTATACTTTATTGTATATTTATGAAATATTAACATCACCAGGCTAACTACAAGAGGGGGAGATTTTTTTGCTTGTCTTTGTTTTTGTTTCTGGAAGGCATAGACTTGAGCACGTTCATGGGTTAAGGAGGAAGGAGTCATTGGAAAAAGAGAGGTTGAAGAGACGGCACAAACTTCTGTAATAGGGAAGACACTTTGTACTCTATTATGAGTTAAAGACACTTTGTATTCTATTACGAGTTAATCACTAAAGAAATGTTGCCTGTAAGCTTAAATTATATATAATGGCCCATCTCTGGGAATCCTGCCTCCCAGGTAATGAGCATTAAGCTAAAATGCCTTTGTTTAGCTCACAGGAAACATCCTGACCAGGAGGACCTGTGGATGACTGCAGGGAGGAAGAAATTAACACATCTCCTATGGAGGCTGACTGGAACCAGGAAATGTTTGACTTCACTCCCTCCCCTTTTAGTATAAAAGAAGCCTGAATTCTAACTCAGGCAAGATGGTTCTTTGGGGGCACGAGTTCACCATCTTCTTGGTTTGCTGGCTTTCTGAATAAAGTCGCTTGCCCCAACACCTCATCTCTCCATTTATTGGCCTGTCGCTCTGCCAGCAGTTGGAGCTTGGACTTGGTGACACTCCCAGGGGAGAGAGGAGAGACTGGATTGAGAGCTGGGAGGATTGAGCAGAAGAGGCTCTTTTCTCCCAGAAATGAGGGCAGGAGTCAGGCCAGGGTGGATGTGAATGCAGGTAAATGTGATTGGGGTGGTTAGGTAGTTAGGGATCGCACCCAATACCTCGGCTATTTCACTCAGGTAGATGAGATTCTCTTGCTGAGAATGATAGTCAAGATGGTGTTGGTGCAGAATAGCAGTAGTGAGGAATGGAAGAGGAAGTTGACTGCTGACTCCTAGGAAGATTGCTGAGGGGCTCAGCTAAGAGTGGTGACTGGCATTGATACTGCTATCAGCCTTCAGGCTTCGATGCTACTCTCCAGTGGCTGAAAAGACCCAGCTCAAGGAGAAATGGGTGGGAACTTGCCAAAACTCTTGGGGGAAATGGGTCTGCAGAATTTAATTAAAACAGCACCTCACTTTGGGTTTCACTTCCTTTCTGACTGTGCCTGCCAAGTCCCACAATCCTGTCAGCAGGTTTTGGTATGTTCTCTTCAGCTAATGGCAAAACACTCTAGCAGGACAAAATGATGGCTAATGCTAGCCAGGCTGACCAATACGGGGCTTGGTAACTTTATTTGCATCAGTCTTTGCAACACAAAACTTGAGTGAAAAAAATAGCTATAGAGCTAACATCACTTATTCCGTATTAGACATTGTGCCAAATGTCTACAAACATTTACGTACAATGTTTTACTTAATCTTCAAAAAACTATCAGTGAAGGGTACTATCATTAGCTCCTTTTTACAGATAAGAGGCCTGGAGCCTAAAGAAATTGGTAATGTAAGGTCACTTGGCTAGTTATTGGTGGAGTCACCCAAGTCATAACAATATTCGCTTTAGGCACAAGTGTTAGGCAAGTGAATATCAGTCCGTAAGAACGCTGAGCGCGGTAACATATTATAAGTGCCCATATCATCGGACACATACGGTAACCGCAGTCCAGCCAGCACCCGTCCTGTGACCCGGCACACTTGACGCTCACACGCGCAGTCGCCGTGGCTTCCTCTAGGAAGGCTGAGGCGGCCTAATCTCGGTCAAGGTGTTGAGAACGACTCTATCTGGGTTGGACTCCTTCTGCCTGAGCGTCTGATCCGAATGTCGTGCGGGCGGAGCAGGGAGGGCGGAGTCGGCGCCCGGGAGAGTTACGGATTGGAGGGGAGGAGGAACAGAGGGCGGAGCCTGGGGGGGCGGATGAGAGAAGCCGCAGCAACCATGTAAGCAGCTTTGCTTCCTGCCGCAACCGCCGGCTCCCTGAGAACCGCGGCGCTGGGCTCTGAAGCTGCCTTCCTGCGCTTGGACCCGGTGAAGCGGGGGCTGGGGTGGAGGGTGGCCGGCGGGGCCGCGGCGGGAGGCGCAAGTAAGGGAGGGGGGTGGCGCGCGGCCGGCTGGGCCTGAGAGTGGGGAAGAAGGCGGGTTTAGGAAGGTTTGGGGCCGGAGCGGAGGGGAAGTCTGAAGTGAGGGCGAGAGCTGGGGCTTCGCAACCGCGGCTGCGGCCGAGGCTGGGCAAGGAAGGGCAGAGAACCTGTGCTGCATTCAGGCGGCTCCCTTGATTCCCCGCCTGCCCCTTGTCTGGCGAGTGGGGAAGGGAGCCGGGTGGGGCTGTTCTGGAAGAGGTTTCCTTGGAAGCATTTGAAGTTCTCTTGCTCCTCTCTTGTCCCGTATACTTGAACTTATTTCGGAGATGCATAGTCCAATTCCTCCTCCCTCTGATGGATAAGCTCTGAGCCTGTGTTTCAGAGGTGTATACATAGACGGGATAAGAAAGTTGCTCATTTACAGAAACGGTACCGGTAGTGGGGTTTCAAATATGTATATACCTCTGCTCTTTGAGGCTATTCCATTTCTACCTATGTTTCAAAGTCTCTTGAGAAGACTTGATTTCCCAGTTAGTATTTTCCCCTTGTTTAGAACGTTCCCAACAAAAGGATGAGAGTGGAATATTTTTAGGAATTAGGGGTCTTATGTTCTATGTAGAAGTCACTGTTAAGGCATTCAAGAAATATGAGAAATGCTGGAATTCTGTTTTAGTCAAGTTACTCCTGTTTATCTGGTGAGTGTATTTATTATGTTATCCCGTACTGATTCAGTGCATCCTTGACAGTAGAGGTGGTCTCTTGGTATATTGTAGTGTCTTATTTCTGATTTATTTGAATCTTGTTTTTTGGCACTCCCACTATCAGGATTGCTACAAAGAAGTTCTTAGTTTCTTTCGGTTAGATTCGAGTTTGTGACAAAGAAGGACAGGTTAAGTTTCTTTTGCAGAGCAAGACTACTTTCCTGTGTCTTCTCTTTTTCTTCTTTCTGGGAAGAATAATATGGATCATATGGTTTTCCTTTAGAAAACCTCCATCTGTTGGTACGTCGATCAAAAATTGAACAAAAAAATCTTTGTAGATGGAAACTAACATTTCTAGTATTCAGCTGTCCTGCATTGTTAGATATATTTTGAGTATTAAAAAATACTGTACTTAGAAATGACTGAACTGATACTTGCATTTTTCTGTTTGCTAAAATTTTCGTTTGGCTGGTAGAGCAGGCTTATTTTCTAAATTTCAGTTCCTGACAAGGCTTTTGATAGTGCTGAGTGGGTCTGCATATACTAGTCGCATTCAAGTGAGAAGAGGCAAAGTGCTGGTGATATATGAGAGGTCTTTGAATGAGTAAGTGAATGCTTCTAATTACCTCTCAGATAGGAAAGAATCCTAGTTTATATCACAGACAGTTAGTTATTAAGCTACCACAGAATAAGAGTTGTAAGGTAGTTTTTTCAGGGTCCTGGTATTATGTAGTTATTAATATTAACTCTGTGTGATTGTATTGTTTTAGAAACTACACTGGTGAGTGTTTTCTTGGTAATTTTTATCCTCACATCTTCAAAACCTAATAAAAGTTTCTACATGGGTGACCCTTAGGTGTGATGCTAAGGCTCTTTAGGAAGGTTGCTAATTCTCCTTCTCATGTTACTTGCGTCAAAGTAGAATGTAGGATGTTCTTTGAGGCCTTCAGGTTGTTACTGCTATCACATTATTCTTTCTCTCCGGGACGCTCTTGTTTTTTTTCCCTCTTTTTACCTTCTTGAGTTTACACTTGATCAATCACCAGCTGATTTCCCCGTCCTTTATGCTGGAATATGGGTTGTCAAGACACTTTAGAAGGACGTGTCCTTTCCCTCTTTCCTTCTTCCTCTTCTCCCCCCTCCCCCCCTTCCTCCTCTTCTTCCTCTGCCCCTTCCTCTTTTTCTTCCCCCTCCCTCCATTCCAATAAACATTTGTTGCCGAAATTCTCCTCATCAGTGGTTTTATTTTTGCTTTGTTTAATTAATAATCAATTAACGTTTTCATTTGGCAGTGTCCTGAGTAGTTAGAATTCAGGTAGACCAGAATTGAAAGTCTGGGAAGAGCTACAAGTTAATTTTGCTCTAAAGACTAATTCTGTGCCTCTTATGGGCAAGCACTCTGCTAAAAGTGCTTCACATATACTGTCCCACTTAATCACACTAAGCCTCAGTTTCCACTATGTAAAATGAAGATGGTAATACATATCTCACAGGGCTCTTACCCAAATTTACTCAGCTAAGATATTTCAGAGTCAGAATCTGAAACCAGGAGTGTCTGCCTTCAAAACCAATGCAAACTCGAAATATCTCTTTAATTAAAAGAAGAAATAATTAAATAAAATGCTGCCCTCAGGAAAAAATAAAGAGTAATTCTGGAGTAAAACTTGGCATCTAGTTACAGCTCTACCACTGACTAGCTACGTGACCCTCGAGAAAGTTGTTTTGGGTTCAGTGTACATTGGTTGCTTCAGAGGTAAAATGTAGTAATAAGCCCAGCTCTGTATATTTCAGGCTTTTAGAAAAATGAAATGAGATGGTAGATAGGATTTTGAAAGTGAAAAAAGCATTTTGTAAGAGTGTAGTGTCCTCCTTGTAAATATAAATTAGATTACAAGCTATAGCATTTTAATGAGTTATGCATAATTCATGGTCTTCTCTTTGAAGTATTAATCAATATGGCAGAAAATAGACATCAGTGCTTTTCTGTTACCTGCATCTGGTGATGTGGTTAGCTTTACAGCTTTGGTTGAATTATAATTTTTGGTTATTAAAAAAAAAAGCCCTTTAATATCTTCATTTTAATGCCTATATGAATTGAGGCTTAAAAGGAGAAAAACCAGGCTCCTGTGCCTAGGAAGACATATGATGGGGATCAGTCAGCTTGTGGATTTGGATAGTTCTTATAGGTGATGAGGCATAGTTTGAGGTAACTTTTGAGGTTATATAGAAATGTCGTTAAGGGATGACTATTTCGTTTCCTGTTCTTGGAAATATTCATTTTTAATATTTTTTTGAAAGAAAACATTGAAATAAGTAAAATAAAACTTTGAGGAATTTGTATGCTTGTGTAAAACCAGTTTTCCCCTTTAAAAAGCTATTTTTTCAAAAAAGTCTTAAAATGAAAACTATGTAAATCATGTGAAAATCCTCTTTTTTCCTTTTTGCCGGCTCACATTTATGCCTTACCTTCAAATTTTTAATAATTTTGGTATTTTCTGTATTTGAATAGTAATTTTGAAAATGAGATTGACTATATGTTCCTAGTTTTAGATAACTGAGACTCTTCCTTATGATCTAGACTTCAGTGTTTTCAAGTCTTAATTTAGAGTGTATGCTGAACTAGATTTATTTACTCGTTGGTTTTTTTAGGTCTGAATTTTTGAAGTCAGATTTCTGGATATTTGGATGCTGTTTGGAATCAACCTTCGGGCTTCCTGAGGAACTTATTTTTGCTTATTTCTTTTGCTTATTAGACTCATGAAATGGCCACAGATGATAAGACGTCCCCTACATTGGACTCTGCTGATGATTTGCCTCGATCTCCTACTAGTCCTTCTCACCTCACACACTTTAAACCTTTGACTCCTGATCAGGACGAGCCTCCTTTTAAATCTGCTTATAGTTCTTTTGTAAATCTCTTTCGATTTAACAAAGGTAAGACTTATTCTTAAAGATCAGAGACCCTACCATCTTGATTCTCTGAAATTCTCTTGTTCAACTTTCATGCTGTGTCTTTGCAAGAAAGTGAAATATTAACAAGGAGGTAGCTTTATAATCATAGGTCACTGGAGTTAACTGCATAAGAAGAGAAAGCTAGAATTTTCACTTTAATCTTATTAATTATTGGCAACTGAAGATCAGAATTGAAAGCTAAATGTTACAAGGAGGTCTCTTTTTAAAGAGAAGTTAGCATTCTTTTTTTTTCCTTTTAATGTATCTCAGTTTTCTTAAGTTCATAGAATGGACTTTTCTCTTTTAGGGGTTAATAGCCACAAATTTTTTTTTTTTTTGCAGTATGCGGACCTCTCACTGTTGTGGCCTCTCCCATTGCGGAGCACAGGCTCCGGACGCGCAGGCTCAGCGGCCATGGCTCATGGGCCCAGCCACTCCACAGCATGTGGGATCTTCCCAGACCTGCCAAGGGCACAAACCTGTGTCCCTTGCATCTGCAGGCGGACTCTTAACCACTGCGCCACCAGGGAAGCCCCCAAAATATTTTAATTAAAGCAGTGAAACTAAAGGACCAGCACAAGGGAGGAAGGGTTCATATTTTTCAAAAATTGAAAGCTGTCAGCAGGCTTGTTGTTGACCTGTTAAGGTATACATTTAATGACACCAAATGAAAAGATATTTTAAAAGTGAGCTCTTTTTAAGTAATATATTTTTTACTTGTTAGAAGAATTAAAAAAAACAAACATGGCCTACATCTTTTGCTTTATATTTAGCTGTATTGTTTGAAATGTGTTAGAAAGTAATCCCTCTAGTTGTAACGGATTTGGGGGTTAATAGTTTAATTAACTCAGTAGAAATTTTAATAGCATTAACTGACTTTTATTAACAGTCATGTTGAAAGCTCTGTAAAACCTGTTAGTCCATTTTGAAGACAATAATCTTTTTTTTTTTTAAAGAAACCACAACAATCTTATTTTTTAGAATAGTTTTGGATTTATGGAAAAATTAGGAAAATAATACAGGAAGTTTTCATATACCCCTACAGCCAGTTTCCTGTGTTATTAACATCTTACATTGGTAGAGTACGTTTATTACAATTAATGAACTATTATTGATACATTATTAGTAACTGAAGTAAGTATTTTATTCATATTTCTTCAGTTTTTACCTAATGTCCTTTTTCTGTTCCAGGATCCTGTCTAGGATACGTTACATTTAGCCATTAAATGACAGTAGTCTTTTTATTTAGCATATGTTTATTGAGCACCTACTATCCACTGGGCACTATTTTAATAGTACAAGGGATCTATCCCATAAATAAAGCAGAACAACAAAAAAAATCACTGCCTTTGTGTAGAGCTTGCATTCTGTTTCCTTAAATATGCTCAAGAAATTTCTAATGAAAAGTAAAACAGGGACTTCCCTGGTGGTCCAGTGGTTAAGACTCTGTGATCCCAGTGCAGGGGGCCCGGGTTCGATTCCTGGTTAGGGAACTAGATCCCACATGCTGCAACTAAGATCCGGCTCAGCCAAATAAATAAATATTTAAAAAAAAAAAAAAAAAGTGAAACAAACTGAAGGTCACATATGCCAAGGATGTAATTTTGCCACCTTCTTTGAATTTCTCTCTCTTTTTTCTTTAAGAAAACCCTAATGTTTACTTAGGCATGTAATACAAGTACACATTCTTTCCTAAAAAATTCTCATCTATTTCCTTCTCTTTGCTGAACTCTGAGTCTTAGTTTTTCCAATAATTCCAAGCTTTTGTTTACTGCAGAGAGAGAAGGGGGTCAGGGAGAGCAACCATCTCTGTGTGGAAGTTGGACCAGCCCCCAGCTCCCTTCAAGGACACAATCTGTGAGATCACCTACACCTTATAAAAAACAGCTTAATGAGGAGCTCCAGCGGCGATCTTCAGTGTTAGGTATGACACTGTTCTCATTTCATTCCTCTCTGTATTAGACTTTTCCCACGGTCATTGTGTTTTGCAGGTTGTTTATTGACTTAACTTTTTTGCTATTTGGAATAGTCAGGTACTCTTGAGAATTAATGAAACTGTTACCTGGATAACTGTTGATACCTAAACAAGAGTTCTTAAACATTTCATTAAACCTTAGGCAAGGCAGAGCTTTCGTTGACTGTTTTTTGATTAATTACTTGCTTGGGTTTCAGCAGAGGACAGTTTGCGACACCCCCAGGAGAACACAGGTTAATTTCAACTTTGTGACTGACTGCTGCATCTGTTCTTGGGGTGGCCAGTGTAATGTGATGTGCATGCCTCTGGCTACAGAAGTCTCTCAGTTCCATTAGTGGGCTGCCACTTGCTCTTGGCCTTCTGTCCTTGTCGGGGTGCAAGCTGTCATTGTGGCTGGATAAGCTGAGCTCCTCTTGCCTGTTTGTTCTCCATCCTGGTCTGCTCCGTGGTCATGTCCTTCATTTTCATGCTGTACTGGGATCAGCCTGAATCCACAGACTAGATAAAGTGAGTTGTTTTATGTTTTATTTCTGTTAGATTATTAAACTCAGTGCAGTGGTTTGCCCAACTCAAGGTGACAGGAGAAAGGCAATGAGAGGTGGCATAAGAGAGGGAAAGGGATGTAGCATTGGAAGTCAGGTGTGCGTGAATGTCAGATCCTGCCTTGTCTGGCCAGTCTTCCCCGTGAGGTCTTCGAGTGAAAAGTAGGCGGGCACAGGTAATGGTTGTTGGCAGAAGGATATTTTATTGCTAGTTGAGACTTGGCTCAGAACCTTCTTCTGGTGGGAGAAGGAGAAACCAAGCAGAAGAAGAGTTTCACACTAAGAACTGGAGCGGAGCTGGCTGTATCACCTCTGTAGGTTTCCCAGGGCAAAGGGACTCAGCCTGCGTCATATCAGCTGTTTGGAAGGAAGAATCAGAAGTTAGGAAGAGAGAAATGAGCTCTTTACTCCAAATGGATGGAAGGAAGAGACCATCCCCACTTTTAACCTTAAACTCTCCTTAGCTCTTGAACCTGGCCCGTGGCAACACTCCTATTTTTGTTAAGGGAGCTCTTTTGACTACATCCTATACTGAGTCAAGCATAGGATTTATTTGTTTATAAAATTGAGGAGTTGGACTAGAGTCTAATCATTTAGGGGTTCCTACCAAACCTTGGTTTGATGTTTTGATAAACTTGAATTTAAATATCACTAGGTGGAGCTTGTAATGTCTAGTTTGCTGCAATCCCCACCATTCCTTACTGTCTTTTATCAAGTCCACTTGATTCTTTGATTCTGCCTTAGCTGCTAGAGGCATTTGAGTTTCACAAGCCTGGGACTGTTTTACCAATCTTTTCCTACTAAAAGGTTGTGATTCCACAGTCTACTAGCTCTGTGACCTTGGGAAGTTATTTAATTTTCTAATATTCATTTTACAAGAGAAGCAACTAAGATGATTTGCTTGAGGGCAGAGTGCTAGACCAGATTTTCTCTCATGTTTCTTTCATCTTCATCCATGATGAAGCCATCATCTGTTGGTTCCAGGAACAGTCTTGCTCCTGCTTTTTCTGTGGATGATGTTGTTTTTACTTTCTCATACTCCTAAGTGGCTAAATGCAAGGGGCTTCACAACTAATTGTTGCCTGTGCATGGGAGCACAGCCTTACTGTTCTAACAGCTTCATCTGTCTCCTTTTTCAATTCGTAAATCATGGAGAGTTGGTTTATCACAGAGACTCAAGAACAATTTGCTCATTCTAATACACATACATTTTTATTCTAGTAATAACACATCTGAGGCATCTGCTGAAATTAAGATATTATTTATAGAAAGATAAAGTTTTCTAACATAGGTGCTGTTTAGATAATTATTTCCGTAATTAATATCTTGGAAAGTTCTTCGTCAATTTATACCAACTTCACATTTTTTTGTAATCTTTTCTTTCCCACTCAACCAAAACAAAGAACATCTAAATCTAATCTAGCAAACAAGTGAGTTTGGGAAGGATATAGAGAGAGCTATTTTCCATCGTGCTTTACCGTAGGTTATTAGGGTAATGAGTTTAAGCTAATAAGGATGTTCATCCTTTTTGTCAAGCCACCTCTACTTCATCCTTAGGTTTAATAACTGCTGGAGCCAGGAATAGGTAGAAACTTCAGTTGTAATCTTGCTCTAAAATAAGGAAATGATACATGACAGCTTTGGTGGACACAAAGCTGGAACATGGGCGTGTTTTATTATTGACAGGACTGGCTTCAGTATTGCTGTTTCAAGAGCAAGTGATCCCGTCTAGTTTGGAACTGTAGGAGTAGGGAGGTGGCAGGGAAGGGTTGCATTGGGGTTCTAGCAATTCTTTGGGGAAGAGAAGTCTGCTTGGACATCGGTGAAGGGAAGTTTGTGGATAAATTACCATCCTGGTTGTCCTGAAGTCTGTCAGACTCTGTGGGGTTGGCTATTAAATTCCTTTCTGATGATCTACTCCACGAGCCTTTGGGTTTGTGGTCTGCAGACTGAACTGAACTGTTCAGTCCTGTCGCTGACCTGTTTGACTATAGAGACTGGGCTAGGATAACACACAGGGATTGCTTTTCCTTCTGTTAAATTTCTCGCAGGTATTTCTAGCAGGACCGAAGGGCCCAAGAAGTCATTAATAAATTTTGGGCCATGTTAAGTGATGCTGCCATCCAGGCCTTAAAATCATCAGTGGTCACAGACAGTGTTTGTGTCAGGTAGCCCTCATTTGCTTGTGAAGCAGTGTTTCACACGGTAATAAGAAACACTTTCAACAGCCTCTTACCCTTATAAAGGCTAGTTTTAACTCTCAGTCTGTGTCACTGGCTGGGAGAATGTAAGTATTGATATATGCTAAAAATAAGAGGAACTTTGCATTGATACTAGAGACTATTAAGGTAGTTTTTTTTGTTTTTTGTTTTGTAAATCTGACTCAGATACCAGAAGGAAGGCAGAACCTGCCTTTGGAGGTCATGACCCTCGTACAGCTGTTCAGCTCCGAAGCCTCAGCACAGTATTAAAACGCCTCAAGGAAATCATGGAGGGGAAAAGCCAGGTACTGTCTAGAGGCTTTAGAAGATTACTTATTAAGCACTTACATGGGGACCATGAGGTACTCACTAAAAATGATACAATGCCACTTGAAAGAAAGTTCAGTTAATACTAACTTCACCTGTGGACACCATATTTTTTACTCATAAGTTCCTAATTTTAGTTTATCAATTTTTTTCATTTTATGGATTGTGCTTTTTGTGTTCTGTTTAAGAAATGTTTTTCTAGCCCGGGGTAGTAAATATTCTCCCATGGTTTCTTTAAGAAGCTTTATTATTTGTGTGAAGTATATGGATAAAGATTCACTTTTTTCCCCGTGGATGTCCAGTTGGACCCAGTACCATTTTTTAAATTTTAAAAATTTATTTATTTATTTATTTATTGGCTGCGCCACATGGCATGCGGGTTCTTAGTTCCTGGACCACGGATCAAACCTGTGCCGCCTGCAGCGGAAGCTCAGAGTCTTAACCACTGGACCACCAGGGAAATCCCAGCACCATTTTTTTTTAAAGACAACCCTTCACTGACTGCATTACAGATCTTGTCAGAAATCCATTTATATGTGTGAGGGTGAGTCCATATATGTCCAGGGCTCTCCTTTTTCTTCCACAGCTCCGTTTTTTCCTTCCACTAATACTCTGTCTAAAATTACTGTAGCTTTGGAATAAATCTTAATGGCTGACATTATACATCCTTCAGTTTATTCTGCTTCAAGAGTGCCTTGGTCATTTTGACCTTTTGCGTTCCCATATAAATTTTAGAAATAGCTTGTTAATTTCTGCAAAAGATATTTTCTAGGATTTTGATTAGCATTGCATTTGCCATTGCATTTTAATAATCAATAGTTTCAAGAAGCCTTCACACATTTTTATTGTTACAGGATAGTGACCTGAAGCAATATTGGATGCCAGATAGCCAGTGTAAAGAGTGCTATGACTGTAGTGAGAAATTTACCACTTTTAGACGCAGACACCACTGCCGACTGTGTGGGCAGATTTTCTGCAGTCGTTGCTGCAATCAAGAAATCCCTGGAAAATTTATGGGTTATACAGGTAAATGAGCTGTATTGACAAGTTTACAATTTTTAAAGATCATAACAATAAGATAGTTATAATACAGGACCCATGTTAAGTCATTTTTAAATTTTGGACATGATGTGTGAGTTATGGGGTGCACAAACATGAGGGAGACATGGCTTTGCTTTTAAGGACCTTATAGTCAAATAATAAAGTAGATGGGGATATTCATAAATAACATGAGTAAAAGACAGTGTATCATAGATGCTACCAAAAAACCATGGGACCGTTAATGTTTTTTTTTGTTGTTGTTGTTTTTGTTTTTTTCTTTAAATTTTTAAAAAATAAATAAATTTATTTATTTTTGGCTATATTGGGTCTTTGTTGCTGTGCGCGGGCTTTCTCTAGTTGCAATGAGTTGGGGCTACTGTTTGTTGCGGTGTGCAGGCTTCTCATTGTCGTGGCTTCTCTTGTTGCGGAGCACGGGCTCTCGGCGCACAGGCTTCAGTAGTTGTGGCACGTGGGCTCAGTAGTTGTGGCACGTGGGCTCAGTAGTTGTGGCTCATGGGCTCTAGAGCGCAGGCTCAGTAATTGTGGCGCACGGGCTTAGTTGCTCCGCGGCATGTGGGATCTTCCTGGGCCAGGGCTTGAACCCGTGTCCTCTGCATTGGCAGGTGGATTCCTAACCACTGTGGCACCAGGTAAGCCCAATTAATGTTTATTAGACAAGTTGGTTGGAGTGATCACTAATTTATATTGTTATGAGAGTTTTCTCTCACTGCTGTGGCCTGTCCCGTTGCAGAGCACAGGCTCCGGACGCACGGGCTCAGTGGCCATGGCTCACAGGCCCAGCTGTTCCGTGGCATGTGGGATCTTCCCGGACCAGGACACGAACCCATGTCCCCTGCATCGGCAGGCGGACTCTCAACCACTGGGCCACCAGGGAAGCCCTATGAGAGTTTTTATTTTACAAAATACAGATATCCCTTGAGTTATATGATAGTGTGCTTTAGCAAATTGCATTTACTCATATTCTTCCCTAAATTTTAGTAATATAGAGGTTTAAAATTATTTGTTGAAGCAGAAAAAAACTAAACGGTGTGTGTAGTGATTAGGGAGTGGAAGTGGAAGGTGGGCAGAAGTTACCAAAAAGAGAACACTTCTTTTTTGTTAAAGTATATATATGTGTGTATGTGTGTGTGTGTGTGTGTGTGTGTGTGTGTGTGTGTGTGTGTATAATTTTAAAAAAATGTTTATTTATTTATTTTGGCTGCGCCAGGTCTTTAGTTGCAGCATGTGGGAATCTTTTAGTTGCGGCATGTGGGATCTTTAGCTGTGGCATGTAAACTCTTAGTTGCAGCACGTGGAATCTAGTTCCCTGACCAGGAATTGAACCCAGGCCCCCTGCACTGGGAGCATGGAGTCTTAGCCACTGAACTACCAGGGAAGTCCGAGAACACTGTTAGTATCTCTCTCATGTTATTTTTATTATCATGTAGATCTTCCTTTCGGCCTTACTCACTTTAAAAAAAAAGATTTTTTTTTTTAACCTAAACTGCTTCAGAGTTCAGACCCCAGTTATCTTTCATCCAGATTATGGCTGCAGCTTTTAAAAGATTTTTTTACCTTTAGTTTTTCCCTATCTTGAATTCATTTTTCATACTCTAGTCAGTATCCTATTAAATGCTAATTGGATCATGTCAAATTCCCTTGCATAAAACCCTTTCAGAGTTCTCATTACCTATAGGATAAAATCCTGTCTTGTTAATATGGTTGGTGTATGGATTCCCTAGGGCTTTCTTAACAAAATACCACAAACTGAATGGGTTAGGACAAACAGAAATTTGTTGTCTTACAGTTCTGGAGGCCAGAACTACCATAATAGCCCTCATTTCACAGGTCAGGAACAAATGTAGGGATTTGTCATTTGCTGAGTACGTCTATTCCAGTTATATATTCTAGAACTGAGGGATAACTACATGGGTTCGGGGACTCACTGAACCCACTGTAAGATGGACCTAAGCTGGAACTCTGTTGATCACCCGACCTTTGTAAGCCCCTGCTCTGACTTGAAACCATAGTAACATTTTGAGCCTCTTGGAATTAGTGTTAATTCAGTGCCAAAGTCCAGTCATGTCCTAGAAGTTTGACTATTATCTTTTTCTCAATGCACTGTCACTCTGGTGAAAGGCTCTAGGTCCTTTGGGGAAGCCTTTTAGGAAGATAAACAGTATACATTTTTTGGCAGTGTAGTGGGGCCCTTCCTCAAGGTGACCCACCTCCCTTCATTCAAGGAATTCTGGGTCTGTAAATGGCTTAAGTCTGAGAATTGGTTGAGGGGTCATGACTCTTTTTGATTCAAGTTTGAGTTTTGTTCACTTGATCTGGAACTCTTTTTCTTATACCAATCCAGTAAGAGTTTAGAAGACTGCCCATTTACTTTTAGGAACACCATGATCAGATGTGTCATAGATCTCTGTATATGTTACACTATTCTGCTTAAAGCTTTGACTCTGATGTCTGTTCTGGTAACATGCCTTGCCTACCTTGTCTTTGGCGATTAAATGCCACCACTCTGCCCCTGCCAACCTGGGATCCAGTGGTCCCCAGTGCATTTAGATTTCCCAGTTTAGCACCAGCAGTTCCCACTATAATGGGTGACTGCAAAGCTCTACAGGGATGCTGGGGCTCCCCTTACACACACACAAATTTTTTTTCTCATAGTTATGGTGAAAGGTATGTACCCTGGATCCTCCTGGGGGCAAGCGAGCAGATCTTACTTGGTAAATCTGCTCTTAACAGTCTCCCTAAGCTTTTGGATCCCTTCCTTTATAGCATTCCAGGGTAATTCTGGCATTTCAACTTCATTTAGTATAGGACACTTTTGGTCTGTGTTTTAGCCATCCAACCAATTAACCAGACTGTTAGAGCCCCTTTGAACACCTTGAGCTATAACATTAAATCCAGAATCTCTGCTTAGTGGGTCCATATCAATAGATCCAGTTTGATCTGACTTTATGTTCTTTCCAGTATTATTCTATACCCTTGGTAGCCATCCCCACACATATTCCCTGGGTTTCTGTTTGTCTAAATTGGAAAAATCTTGTAGTTCTTTTGGAGTGTAGTGTACTTCCTCATGGGTCACACTTTATAACTCTCCTTTCAGGGGACCTGAGTCTTATTATAGGCCTAGAAGCAAAGAGGGGAGTGGGAGTGGGTCCTGAGGAGAGTAAGCAGGGTCTTGCAAGGCAGCTAACTCATGGGAGGCTGTTGTGAATTTCTCAGGCAAAGCAGGGTTAACCTCAGACGCGGTGGAAAGGCTACTTCTACTCGCCAAGAAGACTAAGTAGAAGTTGGCAGCTCAGTGTTCCCAGCTTCCCCAAATATTCCCTTCCAGTTTTCAGGATCTCATTCCTTTCTAATCAATGCCCTAACTTTAATGGACACACCGTAAGGTTAAGTGATTCAGTGTGTGTTGTGGTTCAGTCACTTGCATGATGAGACTCTTGGTTTGATTTTCGGCAATCTCAGCTCTGCAGCTGTACATGGTTCTTTCAGGGAAGACATAGACACTTTCAGGTACACTGTACAGTTCTTGAGCTGGGAATCTGAATTCCTGATGTCATTCTTTTCCCTTTTTGTCCAGTGCAATTAGGAGCAGCTAATCTCATACTCATTAGTTTGACAAAAATGTTCTAAGATGTGCAGTACATAGTAAGTCAGGTCTTTGCCTCTTATAAGTATTTGATTAGGAGTATCCATAGGTGATACTTTACGTGACTCTGTTGCCCCATCACACCGTGGACTATCAGCATTCCCTTTACTACTGGGAATAGAGTCCTTATTGCCTTTAAATCTAATTAGAGAACCAATTCCAGAAACCCAAAAACCAATTCAGAAAATTCAACCTTAAGATTTTGTTGCTCTAGAACTTCTCTTGGTACCAAAATTTATATTAGGGTTCTCCAGAGAAACAGAACTAATAGGGTATTTACACCCCTCCTCCCCCACCCCCCCCAGCACACACACATTTATATAGAAAGAAAGATTTATTTTAAGGAATTGGCTCAAGTGATTAAGGAAGCTGGCAAGTCTGAAATTCTTAGGATAGGCCAGCGGGCTGGAAACTCAGGCAGAATGTCTGTCTTAAAGACTCGAGACAGGGCTTCCCTGGTGGCACAGTGGTTAAGAATCCTCCTGCCAATTCAGGGGACACGGGTTTGATCCCTGGTCCGGGAAGGTCCCACATGCCATGGAGCAACTAAGCCCGTGCGCCACAACTACTGAGCCTGCGCTCTAGAGCCTGCGAGCCACAACCACTGAAGCCCACGCACCTAGAGCCCGTGCTCCGCAACGAGAGAAGCCACCGCAATGAGAAGCCCGTGTACTGCAACAAAGAGTAGCCCCCGCTCGCCGCAACTAGAGAAAGCCCACGCGCAGCAACAAAGACCCAACGCAGCCAAAAATAAATAAATAAATAAGACGAGACAGAATTTTTTTCTTTAAGAATCCTCAGTCTTTGATCATAAGGCCTTCACATGATTGGATGAGATCCATCCATATTATGGAGGGTAATCTGGTTAAAGTCAATAGATGGTAAATATTAATCATGTCTTAAAAAAAAAAAACCTTCACAGTAACAACTAGACCATTGTTGGACCAAATAATCAGTCTTGCCAAGTTGACACATAAAATTAACCGTTGCAGATGGGACAATGAATTCTGGGCACAATTGTATATCCAGGCTGCGAATAAATACCTAGAATACGTAGGCACATAGAAACAGATCCATGAATGTTAAGTTATAGTGGTGTAGCAGTGCTATCTCTGTATCTGCCGTGCAACTTTCTGATTATATGTGTCTCTTGTCCCCAGTGGACTGAGTTCTTTGATGGCAGGGCTGTGTCTCATCGACCTTTTTACCACATTCTTTAATTTAGGCATGCGCTCAGTAGGTCCTTGCTGGTGAGGATTCTTCAGGAAATGAGAACTTTCCTGGTCTGGGTTGGCTCCCTTTATTGATCTGATCATTTTCATTCTAATAGCTGAACGATGAAGGGAGATTTCCTTTACAGTGTAAGAACCAAGCCTTTGTTATGGCAACTTAAGGACCTTTCTGCAGGAAGTAATTTCATCTCCTTACTACAATTCTACTTTGGTCAGCCGGTGGTAGTATGTCCTAGCACTCTCATTTATCCTGGACTGGAATTCAATTTTTTGGGGGGGGCTCTTGATTGGAGATATCGTTCTTTAGATTCATCTGTTGAATCATGGTGTTAGAAATGAGTAACACAACAAGTGATATTTAACTTTGCTTAAAATACATGCATAATTTAATAAAGCTGAGTACTATGTAATAGTTGTCTTAAAATGAAAAATAAAAGACCCTTTATTGTACTTGGTAGTAATTATGGTAAAAACACAGTACAGTTGACTTTCAGAAGTCTTTTGTTCACGTCACTTCAGTTCTCTAATGTTAATGGTAAAAAGAATTACGATAGAATTGTTACGTAACATGTTATTAGTAAAGTTTAATTATCTTACCTCCTTTTTTAGTACACTAAATTGTTATAGAATCACACAAAAAATTGTTATAGAAAAAGGGTAGAAATGAAAACTTACATTTGGGCAGGACTGCATCCTGAAAAAAATGCATTTAAAATTATTAAATAGCCTTATTGTTTGTCTTCCCAAGAATATTTCATTTCCACCCTTCCTTTCACTATAAGAATTTCCTTTATACTTCCCCCCCTATATTTCATATTGCTTGTAAACCAATTTTGTTAGTTTGTTTTTAAAACTGTGCCCCCTTGTGGAGGCCACTCTTCATGGCTTCATATAGATAGCTAAATAACATTTTCCTCCTTACTTGTTATTTAGGGAAAAAGTGTTACTTCTATTTGTATTGGTTTATGTACTCAATTAAAAAATTTTTTTTCTTGAACCTTCTGTCTCTGATAGATCCCTTACTTCATTTTTAGAACCTTGAGGAATATTCTTTTAGCAGAGTTTTCTAGTACCTTGAGTCATATTTTCTTGTTATAAATATTTGAGGTAATTTGGATACCTGGATGGATTTTGCATAATGATGGTTTTTAAAATATATAACAGAGCTAACAAAGTTACTTCACTTTTAAAAGATGTCTTTTTTGGTAGTCTTTACTTGAGGATGGTTCCTGTTATTAGATTAACTAGTAACCCAAGGGTTTAATGTGTTCTGGTAAGTAATATATTAGTTATCTTTTACTTAATTTTCTTTTTTATTTTCCTCCTAGGGGATCTCCGAGCCTGTACATACTGTAGAAAAATAGCCTTAAGTTATGCTCATTCCACAGACAGTAATTCCATTGGTGAAGACTTGAATGCTCTTTCAGATTCTGCTTCCTCTGTGTCTGTACTTGATCCGAGTGAACCCCGAACACCTGTAGGGAGTAGAAAAGCCAGCCGCAACATATTTTTAGAGGATGATTTTGCCTGGCAAAGGTACTGTCACTTACATGTAATTTTATTTATATTTGATAAATACTGATAGTCTTGTGACCGAAGGGTGCTTTAAGTTAACATTTAACTTCTTTGAATTGTTTCCTGAAAATAACACCATTTTCTCCTTTTTTCTCAGCTTGCCTTAGGAAGGATCACAGATGTTTATGGATAGTGATAATGTTGACTAATTAGAATGTTAGCTCCACAAGAGGAGAGACTTTTTCTTGTTTGCTCTTCTACACCTGGCACCAAGAACAGTGTATGGCGTATATATGAACTTGATAATATTTGTTGAATAAACAACAGAAGTTATTTCCATTAATCATTTCTAATGTAGCCTTCTTTGAGAAGGAGGATGCTCATAAGATTTGTGTTCATAATATTTGCAAATGAAGTTAGATTTTTTTCCTTCCTGAGGAACATTTCATCTTTTTTTGTATGTCTAAATATGCTACACTCTCTGGTTGTGAAGGATGTTACTCTTTCTTTACCTGGAACTGTTTGAATTAGAATACTAGATTCATCAGTTTCTGGTTGTTTTTCGTTAGCTAAATAATTTTCTCATGCGTCGTACCAAATAGGGCCACGTCAAAGTGCTTGAAGTTTTAAGTAGCATCTTTCTGTTATTTTCTCAGTTACCTCTTAATGGAGTGAGGAATTAATAGGTAACCAATGAATTTAGACAAAAGTAAAAAATGAATGAATTATACCAACATTCAACATGTATGAATCTCGGGGATATAATGTGGAGGAGAAAAGAAAGTCACATATGATATAGCCAGTGATTATTTATAGAAAGTTCAAAAATATACAAATGAATACACTATCTAGGGATACAAACATGGTAAACTTAAAAGGAGGAGAATGATAAATATAAAATTTACAACAGTAGTTTCATTGAGGGCAGGGAAGGGAATGGGATTGGGTCAGGGGAACAAGCACTTCAAAGTCGGTGGTAACGTTCTCTTTCTTAAATTGCTCCATGGGTGCATTGGTGTTTGTGGCATCCTGATTCTTTATACCTTACATATATTTTATAAGTTTTAAAGATTGACTCTGCATTTAATGAACAAAAAAGAAAGGAGAGGGATTCTTCATTTCTTACTTCAGTAAGCAATGCCATGTGGATGCCTGGCCCTGTTGTGTGAGCCCAGAATTGGCAAGTGTGATTTAATAAAACAAACCAGGTTTGAAAGCTTCCTGGGAGATGCCGGATAGATGTCAAAGGCAGAATAACTTTAGGTTCTGTGCTAATAGTTTAATGTTCATTCTCTTTTAGCCATCATATCTCTGTGGTAGGCACTACTTTCTCCTTTTGACAGATGTGGGTGCTGAAGTTCAGAGAGATTAAGTAACGTGCCCAAGGTCACACAACTAGTAGGAGGTAGAGCCTGCACTTGGACCTAGGTTTGTGTGACTCTGCAGTGCTATTCCTCCTAGTTATGGGGACTGAGAATAAAATATTTGAACTCAGGATTCCGGCCCCCCTCAGAGCACTTCAATTTTGTATATGTGATGTGAGAAGGAGTTCTACAAGTCACTCATCCAGCCAATTTTATTATTTTATTGACACCCATTATACTTAATATAACTCTCTTTATCGCTCTTTTGGTATTTGATATCCTTAAGACAAAAACCATCCTATTTCCACTTCAACTAAAAGAAGAGAACAAAAATGACCCATAAGCTCATTATTGCAGAAAAACAACCTGCTTTTAAATGTTAAAGCATTTTATTGAAATTGGATTTGCCTGTAACTCTCTTAAATCATCTCAGTATTTTCTTATTTTCTTTATAGTTTGATTCATCCAGACTCCTCAAATACTGCTCTTTCAGCAAGACTTGTATCTGTTCAAGAGGACGCTGGGAAATCTCCTGCTCGAAATAGGTAAACTGCCAAATGAAAACACTGTTCTGTGTCTGGTTTTTCTTTTTTATAGTAATGAGAAGAACAGACATAAAATGGAGCTCTAAAAGCTGAACTAAACTATCGTTTCCTTTTTGCTAGTTAGCTGTCACTTGCATTCTCTCAGTGGCCGTTTTCTACTATTCTCTATTGGCTTCAGATCTCGGAACCTTCATTCCTTCTTTCTTCACGCTTAACAGGTGACCTCTCTTTCAGTTACACAGCAAAGAGGAGAGATAACAGACGAGGATGTCCTCAACTCTTAACATCACTTACCAACTTGATTACAGTTGCAGCTCATCCTTTTTCTCTTCACTTCTGGTTCTCCACTTGTGTTCTGGTTCTCATCCCTTACTAGTTTTTATTAGTTACCCTATTAGTTCCTTATCTTTCACTTCTCTCTGCTGACTCCTTACTGTCTGCATTTAAACAAACTCATGTCTTACCTATTAAAAACAAACAAACAAAACCCCTCCTTTGTGTTTTACCTCTAGTTATCTGTAGTCTCAATTTATTTTCTTAGCCAAATTCCTTGAAATAATAGCCCATAACTGTTGTATACCTGCACACTTCCTTCTCCTTTTCAACTTACTAGAGTGTTACTAACATCCACACCTCCCCACCAAAAATAGTCATTACAAAATCAGTTGGTAAGTGGTTATAAACCTGAAGAACTAGATACCCGACTCACCATATGGTTTAACATACTTTCAATTTATTCTTTCAACAAGTAATTAATAAGTACCTACGAACTAGGTCCTTGTATAACAGTGAATCAAATAAACAAAAATTTAAAGCATATGAAAACATAAGGAATAGGGGAGGAGGTTGGAATTTTTGTGGTTTTTTTAAGATTTTTTTTTGATGTGGACCATTTTTAAAGTCTTTGATTGAATTTGTTACAATATTGCTTCTGTTTTATGTTTTGGAATTTTGGTGGTGAGGTGTGTGGGATCTTAGCTCCTCGACCAGGGGTCGAACCCCCCCGCGCCACC